>NC_034598.1:50324044-50335485 GCF_900095145.1 Mus pahari | reverse complement strand
CTCAAAACAAACAAAACAAAAAACAAAAAACAAAAGGGGGGAGCTACTTGCGTTCCTGTTCCCTCCCCTCGCCCCTTCCCCTCCTCCCCTCCATGTGCTCATGGCTGCTCTCTCTCTCTCTCTCTCTCTCTCTCTCTCTCTCTCTCTCTCTCTTTCTCTCTGCCTCAACTACTCTCTTGACTCCCCTCCCCATGCCCTGAATAATCTTTATTCTATACCATTGTATGGCTGTTCCCTCAGCGTGGCCCCACAGAGGCACCCGCACCCGCACCCCCTTCTCCCGCACCGTACCACACATCCACCAAAACATATTCCTTCTCTCTTTATCTTTTATAAACACATCAGTGTGAGTGATCTGTGTTAGTGTGAGCAAGAAGCATCATTTTCTCATGAACCAATGAGAACCCTGGCAGACTTCCTCACACCTGAGCTGCAGTGTGTACCATATACACATGACAAATGTATACATTGTATACATATGACAAGTTTCTTTGAAAGCAAGGAAACCAAATGCCTTAAAAAGAAAAGAGAATGAAACATCTGTCTCCAAAACATGTCGGAGATAGCCAAAGCCTGCAGGCCTGGCCTGCTACACACCAGAGCAGGCACCACTAAGACAGAGCGAGCATGTGGTGGAGAGGTCAGAGGGAAAGAGAAGAAGCGGTTTGTGCACTATGAAGAAAGGAGGATCTAGAGACATGGAAGTGCTGAGCCTAATGTGAAAGGCCTGCATCCACCTGAAGCCACGATGACCCCTGGACCTGTGCAGCTGCAGATGGCCATATCTGTGTCTGTGGCACTTCTGCAGGAGGGGTCTGACCTGTATTACCTCCAAAGCTGGACTAACCCCTCATCAACCACTCCAAGGTGGTGCCAGTGGTGTCATAGGCACAGAAGAGATGACCCCACACCCCTCACTGGATGCAGAATTCAGGAGAGCTATCCCTGCCCCTCACCTACACAGCACAAGAGAGCTGGCCTGGTGGCACAGGTACAGGAGAGCTAGCCCCCATGGTGTGGACATGGGAGAGCTGGCCCTGCCCCTCACCCGCTGTGACACAGCTGGCCCCAGGGAAGGGGGGGGGGTATGGCAGGCTGACCGACTCAGCTACTTCCCAAGTCCACATCCAGGGCTTTGAGCTGGCCCACCCCAGCACCTGCCCTATCTAGGTGCTGCTGCAACCTATAAAGAGGCCAGACCTGCAGAACCAAAGCTGCAGGATCTCCATGGCATGGGCAACAGTAGGCCGTCTAAGAAGAGCCTCTGTGAGGGTCCAGTATTGACGATGTAGTAGAAACCCACGGCCTCAAACCAGACCAAGGACTCACTGCAATGAACATTTGCAAGGAAAGATGTGTGGACAAAAGGGTAGACTGTGGGACGCGTGGCAACTTCCACAGTGAGACTTTCTTTTTTCTCATTTTTATTTTCTATTTTCTTTTGGAGAGAGGTTACAAGGGTGGAGGGCAGATGTGAGATGTAGTACAACCAATTCAAATCTATCCCCGACTAGCTTACAGGTAAATGAGACGCAGGCTGGGATTATTTTACTTGGATTTGACAATTACTGGGGGTCGACCCCTAATGTACTAACTGCAGATCTGGCTACCTCGCTAGCGGTGTACCCCGATACTCCCTGCTTCTCCTGGACAGGTGTTCAAGGTCCATCTCCTCCCATAGCGACTCCCTCTTCTTCCTCCTCCTCCTCCAACCCCTCTCTTCTCATTCCTCTCTCTCCTCCATCCCCAAACCAGGTCACTCCAAAACCACCTACCTCTAATCTCTTCAGTAATTGGCTACAGCCATTTTTTCTTAACCAATAGCTTAAAATCAAGGAGCAAGGTTTGCACCACAAAAGCTTGTCACTAACATTACAATACACAGCAACAGACCAAACCTCAACAATGAAAGGACTGTGAAGTGAGCAGGGTTAGGGTACACTGTGAACTTCACACACACACAAAAAAAAAATTCTTGGAAAAAAAGATTGCATGTAATTAAGCACGGAATTAAGAAATAATTGCAAATGAAATAATAGAATTAAGAGACAACCTTTGGAGCAAGAGAAAACATTTGCAAGCTATGCATCTCATAAGTGGGATAGTTGGGAATAAAAGATAAAAAAGAAAATCAAAAGTCAGAACATCAAAAAAGCAAGCAATTCAATTTTATAAACAGACTAAAGAATGATATGAATACTTCTCTGAAAAAAAATCAAATAAAAATGGAAAAGTACATAAGGGGAAATGCTGTATCACTGCTCAATAGAGATATTTAAATAAATAAACATAATGCAACATCATCGTATCCCAGTCAGAATGGCTAATCTTAAAAAAAGATGAAAAATTACAAAGGCTGGTGAGGATCCCAGCACTTGGGAGGCAGAGGCAGGAGGATTTCTGAGTTTGAGGCCCGCCTGGTCTATAAAGTGAGTTCCAGGACAGCCAAGGCTACACAGAGAAACTCTGTCTCGAAAAAAAAAAAAAAAAAAAAAACAAATAAACAAAAAAAGAAGAAGAAGAAGAAAAGGAGGAAAAGGAGGAGGAGGAAGAGGAGGAGGAGGAAGAGGAGGAGGAAGAGAAGAGAACTTTCATATGCTGTGTGTGTGCAGGAACGCAAATTACTAGAGCCATTATGAAAAAAAATTATGAAGAGTCCTCAGAAAAAAATAGAACTAGAACTGTCTGTGGCCCAGCAATTAGACTCTGAGGTACACAGCTCAGAGAGATGAAACCCTCGTGGAAAAGACAGTTGACTAAGTAATTGACAGCAGCAGAAATGTGACGTGTCAACCCAGATTCCCTCCATGGATAAAGGCAGGATGCTGTACAGGGGAAAGAGGCTGAGGCCTTGCACGCACAGAGTCTTAGGTTTGATCCCAAGCAAGGCATAAACTGGGGTGGTGTACAGGTTTACAATGCTGCCACTTATCAAGTGGAGAAAGAATCAGTTCCAGGTCATTTTCAATGTTTGAGGCCAGCCTGAGATACTTGAAACCCGGGAGGGGGCGGCGAGCATTATATTTACATAAGGCGTGAGGTGGGGACCATTATATTTACATAAGGGAACGCACTTCAATCTTTTTTTTTTTTTTTTTGAAAGACAGTCCCATCATTTGCATCAATGTGAACATAACTGGAAGTCTCACGTTCAGATACAAAGATAAACACCACATGTTCTCAGTAAGGCCATTCTTGAATCATGTGAACTGGTGACCATTAGAGAATGGGCAGAGCCAGCGCAGTGGGAACAGAATAAAGTCACTAAAGGGCATCAAACGGAGTACAGGAACTGCTTCTGGTTCTTCAGCACAGCGGGATAGTAGTGAAAACAATCTGTGTTATCCTTCAAAATGACTAGGAAAGAATATGAATTCCCAGGCAGTAAAAATGACCAATGGCTGAAGAGATGGGAACACTTAATAACAGTATTTCCTTAATTATCACACTGCTATTATTAATTGAATTGTCACCATGTACCCCATCAAGATACACAAAGGGGACACCTCTGTGAGAAAAGCGAGACCCCGTATAGGATTCCATTTGTGTACAGTTCAAAGCCAAGCAATACTGTACAGGTTCTGTGGACTTAAAAGCATTCAGGAAACCAAATTTCAGGGTTGCAGTTGCTCTGAAGGTGAAGGAAGTGGTGGGTTTCAACACAAAGTGGAGTCCGGTACGAATTCATCCTCCAGATCGTGAATTGTTCGGAACTTAGGACACTGTCATTCTTTGATATTTAAATATAGTTCATTTATACTCGTTTGTGTCTTTGTAATATTTAACAAAATTTTTATCTCTTAAGCAAATAGCTGGAGAGGTGGCTTGGCGATTAAAAGAACTTACCACTCTTGCAGAGGACCCAGGCTTGGTTCTCCGGACCTATGTAACTGTCTGTAACTCCAGCTCCAGGAATCTAGCGCCCTCTTCTGGCCTCCATGGGCCCTCACAAACTGGTCCACATACCCACACAGACATACACAGATTCATGAAACTGAAAAGAATTTTTTAAATAAATAAATGAAAGAAGAATGACAAATTTTATCACATATGAAATAAGAGAAAAATAACTAAGGACATAAATAAAGTTACTGCTATCATTGACTAAGAAAGAAAACAACACAGCAGGAAATGACCAGCTCAGCTCATGCAGTAAGAAGCACTGGTAACACACAGAGCACTCCACCTCACTAAGTGTAGGAGTGTGGATTAAGGTGGTTTGTGTTTCACTCAGTGGATATCAGGATCACTAAGGCCAGGAGAAACAGACTGAAAAAGACTTCCATGGGACAGTTTGATATTATCCATCAAAAATGGAAATGTGAATATTTTTCATCCAACAATTCCATTTCTAGAAAACCATCTGATAAAAAAAATAACCATACATTTTTCAACTTTTGTATCAAATATTCATTGCAGTATTATTTGTAACAGTAGGAAACTGGAAACAGACTTTACATCCTGCAGCTTTGTGACCTCATCTTGGAATCAAAATTATATTCAAACCAGATAAGGGACCACGAGGGGAACAGCAGGTATTGAGAAATATGGGCAGAAGGGCAGAGGATACATGACAGCACGAGTGGAAGGAGGTCACTGTGTGGGCTTAGAGGTTCAAAAACCTTTAATAAGGGTTCAACCCCATTCTAGCAAACCATCCAAAGGAAGGGGAGAAAAGATGGTAAATAGGACAAGGGATGTGAACCTCTTTAGAAGGAGTTCTTTGGGGTGATTGCAATCTCCATTTTCAGGATACCAGCAGCCCAGTTCAGTAGTGTCAGGGTAGCAAACATGAGTCAGCAGCACTGGCACAATCCAGCAGAAACCACCAGGCCTTCTCCAAATCAGCCGAGTCAGCAGGAGTGACCAGGGCGAGCAGGGCAGCCAGGAAGAGCTCTCTGCCACGCCTCTCTCAACAAAGTGAAGATCAGCAAAGACGCAAGACCAACGAAGTGTTGTAAGGCTAGCTATACAAGCCTTCATTCCTGCTCATTGAATCCTATTTACACTCTCTCCCAACATCACATGTCCTCCCATGGGTATTACCTCATGACAAAGTACCACATGAGTGTGTATCACATGACCTATCCAGAAACATCCACTTCACCAATGGGCATGGGAGCCACAAGAAGGGCAAATGGGGAAGATATGGGTGAGCAAGAGAAAGAACCAAAATTCTGTTTTAAAGATGCCAAAATGAACCCTAATTCTCTGTAAGCAAATAATGTCTTTTTTAAATGTATAAAAGAGTATAGCACTGCCCGAGTAGAAAAATAGAGGTGTTTAAGTAACTTCAATCAATTAACAAAACTTTAAAATTATATTCAAAAGCAGGAAGTTAGAATTACAGGGAGGAAGGCCAGAAGTTGGAATTTTATTTGTGACAATAATATTGCTTTTTCATCAATGATACAATTTCCCAGAAGCCTTTCTGCTAATGTCCCCTTGCATTTCATAGACTGGACTATGTCACCTAGTCTTTGTAGCTCTCAAGATATTGAGAAGTAACTTCACTGCAGAAAGAAGCCTGACTGGCTGAGAGGAGTGGAGATAAGGATTATCTATCCACACTCCACCAAGGGGCTGCTGGGAAGGCACAGATGTGTGTGCTGTCTACATATATGTTGGATAGTAGTAGACAAACTCCGAATAAGGAAGATTCACTTATGGTAAAGGGTGAGGGAACCAGAAATCTACCACAAGAATATCAGATTTCAAAACAACACATGAAATGGTCTTGCTAAACTACCAAGTAAGAACTTCAGATCTGTAAGACTGTACATGGAGGATGGCAGATACAGGGAGAAGGGTGAGCGAGCTCAGGAAACATGGAGGGTAGGATTTACACGGATTTCACTTTCTCCTCGTGTATCTGTTCCTTGTGTTGTTTTAGTTTTAAGACTTACAACTCATGAGTTACAGATTTTAATGTAGCATAAATGAGGAGGGAGGGGTAGCTGAAGCAACAGCTGAGAGTTCAGATGCAGAACAACAAATTCGAGGCAGAGACAACCCTCGAAATGATGGATCGTTTCCCCACAGGGTCTGATCATCTATCTGTTACTCTTTTTTTTTTTTTTTAACTCTTAAAGCCTGTCTCTTGGTATCTGTTGTCAGCATTTTTCTTTGTCTTCTCCTTCATTCTCTTGGCCCAAAGTTTAGAGTATCCCAAAGCCTCCATCTTGTCTTTCCTCCTAAGAGTGTTGTGTCTATGCTTGAGTGTAGGACGTGTGGAGTAAGAAGATGGTGAATCTTAAGTGCTCTGATCCTGGGCTGCTCAGCTTTATTTTAAGGGCTTTCTGACCTTTCTGACATGTTGGTAGACATCGCCTTCTTAGAAAGACTGAAAAGCTTTTGGATTCACAATACGTCCATAAACAGATTTGTGCCTCCTCATTCCAGTTTTCCTTGGTCCGTGTGTGCACTCACACAGACATGAATATCCAACGCGCGCATGAGCACACACACACACACACACACACAGAGAGAGAGAGAGAGAGAGAGAGAGAGAGAGAGAGAGAGAGAGAATTAAATGAGCACACATCTACTATACTCTCCCATTCCACAAATCCATCCATCATCTCTAGACTTAACCTCCTCATCTTGCCCCAACAAGCCTGCCTTCCCTATCTGAGCACCATCAACTCCTTTATTTCTTTCTAGAGATGAGGTTTGCAAAACATCAGCTACAATTCAGTGAGGTCCACCATCTGTATTGCCTAGGATGTGATCTGATCGTTGATTGGTTCCTGATAGGGCCTAGGATGTGATCTGATCGATGATTGGTCCCTGATAGGAAGAGTCTTTGCAATGTCCTGTTCCTGTACTGCCAGCTTCTAGCTGGGGCTCTTTCTAGCTGAGTCTCTGTCATGGTTTGAATATTCTTGGCCCAGGGAGTGGCACTATTTGGAGGCATGGCATTGTTGTAATAGGTGTGGCACTATGGGTATGGGCTTTAAGACCCTCATCCTAGCTGCCTTCCGATGAAGATGGAGAACTCTCAGCTCCTGTGCCATGCCTGCCTGGATACTGCCATGCTCCTGCCTTGATGATAATGAACTGAACCTCAGAACCTGTAAGCCAGCCCCAACTAAATGTCGTCCTTATAAGAGTTGCCTTGGTCATGGGGTCTGTTCACAGTAATAAAACCCTAACTAAGACACTTTCTAAAATGGTAATTTAATCATGTTATAATATATAAAGCTACATTCCGCTATATATTATATTTTAGTACTATATGTACTATATAAAATTCAGGAGCATCATCAGCCGGCATAAAGTTTAAATCCTTTAACGTAGTATAAAACATTCCTACCACGCTGTAGCGTTTTGTCTCATGCCAGCCTCCTGTCAGAGCCTATGCTGAAGCCCACACCCAACAGCCCATGTATGCTGCACATCCCTGCTTAATGCCAGATGCCACAGTATACCCTGAAGTAGGCAGGAAGACATGCACAGAATTTAGGAGATAATTGGAATTTTTAACATTCACTAGATATCTTATATTAAGGAATTATAGATGTGAGGGTTATTTGAAAATATGGTCTACCGTACTGCCCTGGTATTTCCTCCTGCCTCAGGCTCCCATATGTTGTGATTGCCAACATTAGCCACCATGATCAACAGAATTATTAATTTTTAAAAATAATAAAGATTAAAATATGTGTGTGATGCTAGAATGGTAGACATGTGATACTATACATTTGTCCAAGCCCACACACAGCATATACCCTGCCTACAGTGAACCCTCACTTTAAATAAGGGCTCAGCTGAGAGTGATGCCACTCTAGGCTAATCAATAGTAATGAATGTGCTATTCTTCTGGGGAGATTGATAATTAGAGGGTCTGTGCTTATTCAGGGACAGTGAGGACATGAGAAATAACTGTTCTTTCCTATTTTTGGGGGTGGGGACCTAAAACTAGTCCGAAATCTTTTTTTTTTTTTTTTTTGGTTTTTCGAGACAGGGTTTCTCCGTATAGCTCTGGCTGTCCTGGAACTCACTTTGTAGACCAGGCTGGCCTCGAACTCAGAAATCCGCCTGCCTCTGCCTCCCGAGTGCTGGGATTAAAGGTGTGCACCACCACGCCCGGCTTCGAAATCTTATTTTTAAAAGTCAAAAGCCATGAATAATGACCAACATACCCAATTTGTTCATAGATACATTTAAAATATTGTCTTGAAGTGTATTAATAGAATCTTCTAAGTTTTGGAGGTGCTTTATATGAAGGGTATAGTTCCTGGACTATGGCAGTCAGATACAACAACAAAAGAAGGTGCTGGTCACAGCTCCAAAAGGAGAGGAAGGGGGAAATTAGACCTCCGCTAAATTGGTCCCTCCTCTTCAAGGGTGGTCCATAGCTCTTGGGTTGGGATATTAAACAGTGCTCAGCAAAGCTAAATAGCAGATCGATTTTGCTCAACGGCCTCGGTGGTTCCAGATGCAGGAGTGAGGAATGACCAGAAAACTCCCTGCTCCATTAGCCTGAGATGGAGCAGGCAACAAGCAGAGAAGTTTCCATCTCCACTCTCGTTCTTAAGTGTTTATCACTTGGACAAATCACAGCTCCCCGTGGTTCTCTGGGGGAGGGGGGAGAACAGAAACCATCATGAGGGAAGTGCTGGCTAAATTTTCATTTTAGACATCTTGATACTTTAAGCATGTTTCTTTCCCCTTTGACAAGGGATTGCAGCAAAATGTCTTCGACATCTACATATTTTATAGACATTTTTCGTGATAGACATGTTGGTGCACACGTGCAATTATGACATTTGCAAGGCTGAGACCAGAGAATTTTAAGTTCGGACAGGCTTATGCTACCTAGCAAATTCTAAAGATAACCTGATCTATACAGGAAGACCCTGTCTAAAATTGTATATGGAATTTTTTCCATATTATTTTCAATATTCGGGGGGGACAGAGTTCAACCTTTAAGAAGCCTAGTTCTCAGAAAGTAGTTAGACATCATGAACACATGAAACCCCCCAAGGGTGTAGTGTTGGGTGACTTCCCTAATTCTTCATTTTAAGAGATTTGCTTAACTAGAAAGGAGCTGAAGATCCTCTGGGCTTGAAAGCAAGACAGGAAAGAGGAGACTGTTGGATTAAACCTCTAAGGATGAACTACATGAACATGCACAGACTTTATTGGTTTGCATGTGACCCCAGATACCAGCCTCCACCTGATGTCCACCTGCCCATCCTACCTGTGACCTCCATACAGGATATTTTTTTCTCTCTCATCATCTCCTGTGTGGCATTCTCGACAGAAGAATGACACATTCCCTATAAACATAGCCTGGATCCCTAGACCAGTGCCGCCATCCTCCCCCAAGCCCTCCGCCCCACTCCATGTCTCAGCACAAACATCAGCAGACAGATGAATGGGAGGCAGCTATATCACAAGTCTTAGATTTTGCTGAAGTGGTTGTTTGCAACATTGTAACAAAGCAGTAATTAAATATTAAGTATCCTGTGCTTTAAAGAGCCATTAGCCACCTCCACTTAAAATGCATTCATACAAAAAAAATATTATTTGATCATCAGCAGTATGGCACGTGTTCTGAGCTCTGAGGTTATGTTGGCAGGGAATAAACTGCAAATAACAAGAACTGTAGCAGCTAACTTAACCTGACAGCTATTTAAACAGAATTCAGACAGCCTTTAAAAAAAAAAAAAAAAAAAAAAAACCTGTCGAGAGACAAGACAAGAGGAGCTGCCTACAGGCTGAGTAAGGCAGACATGAGAGCAGGATGCTCAGCTTACTTTCTGTGGAACCTGCTCTAAGAGGGATTTTAAGCTCTCTGCAGACTGCCCTGGCTGAAGTAGCTGAGTGCAGCAGGGGTTGCTAGAGCCAGGCTGTCCCGCCCAAGGCTGGATTACACTAAGCAGCAGTCTGCACTATCAGGCTGGCAAAGATGCTCAGAGCAGTTTATGGATACTCCTGCCCAGCTCTCTCCTCCTTCCTGGTCTCTCATCACAGGTGAGAGAAGTTCATCCTGGTCTCAAGCCATTCCTGCCCACTCCTCCTCCCGCCACCTTTGTTCACAGGCAACTTGCCCAGTAACTCTTCCATGTCTAGTTCCATCCGGGCTCCTGCTTCCCATCTGGCCTGGGCTGATACCCTGAACATCCAAGGGCAACTTCAGAACGATGTGGCAAAGGAGGTATACCATGCAAGGGTCAGAGTTGAGGAGCCAGGACTTCAGGCGCTGGCTTTGAGGAACACACCACCTCTGGTAGTACGAGTCACCCTACGTTCTCATATCCACAAAGTTTGGGAAGGGACACGGAGGTCAGGATTGTGGATGCCTGTTGCGCAGCAGGTGTGGGGGAGTAAAGGGGGTGGAGGAGAACCCGTGTCCCACCAGAGTTCTGGTGCTCTGGGCAGGACACAAAGGACTGCCATGAGCTCGCCACACGGCCCCGGCTGGGTGTCTGGCTATGTGAAGCCATGGAATTCCAATCTGCAGGGGGTGGACAGGGAGCAGTCTGAGGTCTCTGGGCCTCACGGAGGCCAGAGATAACAGGTTCTCAGTCTTGGACATCCCAGACACAGCTGTATGTCGAAGAAGAGTTGAGAACAAAGTGGGGGCCCTGGGGATGACTGAGCTGCCCCCGGGGCCAAAGAGAGGAGGGGGCAGGGAGGGAGGGGGTGCTGGGTAGTTCCCACACAGGTGAGAGTCTTAGGTCCTGTCTGTGGCTAGAGCGCAGGAAGGCCTTCTGGTGGGAGATTAGACTCGGCTCTTTAGGGGAAGGCCTATTCCATCATTCAAGCACAGTGAACCTTGATGAGCAGAGACAGTCTATGGTTTTAGAGCTTTATTGTAGAAAGGCAGAGAGAAAGAGAGAAGGTAAAAGAAAGAGAGGGGCCAGCCATGGTCACGTAGAGAAAAGGGGGTGAAGGGAGGGGAAAGGGAGAGCTAGAGATGAGAGTAAGAAAGGTGAGAGCTTAAGAGAGCGAGGAGGGGCCAAGCAGCCCCTTTTATAGTGGGCTGGGCTACCTTGCAGTTGCAGGGTAGCTGTGGGGAAGAGCATACCTGGCTACTGTCAGGTAACTGTGAGGGTGGAGTCTAGCCAGAATGCCAGGAGCTTGGGGCTTTGTCTGTGTGGCTTATAGTCACAGGATTATGGAGTTGGGGGCTCTGTGATGGTAGGCCCCTGTCTCTGGGAATGTGTCTCACAGTTTGGTCCCTTGTAGAGTTTTCTACTGGGTCTCCGGAGCAAGCCTCATTCAACCAAAACAGGCTGCCTTTCACGGTCCCACAGCTGCCAGGAGAGAAAAACAACCAGTTCAGGATGCTCTGCTGAGGAAAAACAGAAAGGGTGGAGTCCAGTCTCCTCCTTGTGGTGTTCATGGTAGCTTGGCGGGCCACTGTCAGAGCTGACCTCCTTGTGGTGTTCATGGTAGCTTGGTGGGCCACTGTCAGAGCTGACCTCCTC
>NC_034598.1:50315422-50323984 GCF_900095145.1 Mus pahari | reverse complement strand
TGGGCCACTGTCAGAGCTGTCCTCCTCATGGTGTTCATGGTAGCTTGGCGGGCCACTGTCAGAGCTGACCTCCTTGTGGTGTTCATGGTAGCTTGATGGGCCACTGTCAGAGCTGTCCTCCTCGTGGTGTTCACAGTAGCTTGGCAGGCCACTGTCAGAGCTGTCCTCCTCGTGGTGTTCACGGTAGCTTGGCGGGCCACTGTCAGAGCTGACCCCCTATAAGGTCTATCAGCAATCTTAACGGTGTGTTTCTCAGAAGGACACTAGCTGTCCAAAGAGGATGGCAGAGCTTTGCTTCAAAATGTCTAGTGATCTGCTCAGGCACTCATCTACAGGCCTCTGCCACAGACACATCAAGCAGCATTAAATAAGCTCTGTCCTATCTTTACCTTATTAGTTTTGAGAAATTTGTATGAACCTAAAAAGAATGAAATAGTTGTAAAATGTAGACCTGCATTTCTGTGATATCCATGATCATCTAAAGCAGAACTTACTCTAATGTGATTGTATTTATCAGTCTTTTCTTTTCTGATAGATATTCTTCTATATCAGCTTGACTACATCTGAAATTAACTAAAATCCAAGTGGTTAGGCACACTTGTAAGGGAATTTTTTACTTAAATTGTCTGAAGTAAGAAGACCCACTTCTAGATCTTTAGATTTAACAGATAACACCTTTAATCCAGATTTTTGAGGTGGGAAAATACACTTTTAATCTGGGCCATATCTTCTGCTGGCAGCCTATACAAAGGACATAAAAGAAGGAAATTTGATCTTTGGCTGCTTGCCCTCACTCTTGTCAGCAAGTCCATTCATTCTCTGGCCTTAGAGCCTACTCCTTTTGGATTCTGGCATACACTTAAGACCAGCTGAGATATCTGCACCTTGGAATACTGAATTATGGGACCTTTCATTTGTAGACAGCCATTGTTGGACTAGCTGGACCACAGCCTGTAAGCCATTCCCATAAATCATCTTTCTATAGATATAGATGATAGATACATAGCTGATTGATTGATAGATAGATAGATAGATTCTATAAGTTCTATTCCTCTAGAGAAATCGAATACACACATATGAAGTGGGAATTTTAAGTTTCATTGGAGACTCAATTGTGTCATGTGATATTTTTCTGGAAACTGTCTTATGAAAGGATGTTTTGCTGAGAACAGACACATGGTGAAAGGGCATGCGATGTTTTGCTGGAGCAAATGCTTGAGAGGACACATGATGTTTGGAAGGAGTGTAAATATAACCCAACAGACAGTAGACAGTTCTCTGGTGTTGGTTCTGGTCTCTGTTGGTCTTTGCTGACGCTAGTCCTCGCTGACAACGGTCCTTGCTGACGACACTCTGGCATTGGTTCACCTTGCTCTCTTCACTGATCTTCGCTTGCTATGACTTTGTAGAAACACCAAAGAACTTCGAGCTGCTTCCTCAGACTCACACCAACCAGCAGCATCTCAGAGTTTCTTCTGGATGGAGCTGCTGCTGCTGAATCATGTTTGGTGTTTGCCAAGCCAACTGGACTGCTGACAACAAAGATTGGCATCTCCCCCCAAAGAACCGTCTCTAAACAGATCCACGTCCCCCATTCCTAGTAACCTTTCTTTTCTCCTGGTGGGTGGTGGACTAGAAAGTAGGTTTTCAAAAATCTAAGCCTATCCACACGGTCTTTGGGGTTTGTGTTAAGCTCTTCTGTTCTTTAGGTCTTTTGCACAGCACCATGGCTCTAGAGTTAATATGCACAATGCATCTGGCTGCTGAGAGTACACATAGACTTTCCCTCCTCACATACCCCCAACCCCCCCAAAAAAACAACAAGATATACAGCAAGAGGTACATTAATTACCATCATCTAGTCACCTCCCATTGCAGGCCTATATCAAAGCATTATGCTATATACAGTAAATACATCATTTTCATTGCCAGTCATACTCGAGGACAAATAGACTTTCCAAATCTAAGAAAATAGTGATACTGTCTGTCTTAGGGTTTTACTGCTGTGAACAGATATCATGACCAAGGCAACTCTTATAAGGACCTTTAATTGGGGCTGGCTTACAGGTAAGGATGGTTCAGTTCATTATCATCAAGGTAGAAACATGGCAGCCTTCAGGCAGGCATGGTGCAGGAGGAGCTAAGAGTTCTACATCTTCATCTGAAGGCTGCTAGCAGAAGATTGGTTCCCAGGCATCTAGGGTGAGGGTCTTAAAGCCAACACCCACAGTGAGACACCAACTCCAACAAGGCTACACTTCCCAATAGTGCTGCTCCCTGGGCTCAGCATATACAAACCATCACACGTCTAATACTTTTATTTAAAAGATTTACATTTTCGTGGGCTGGAGAGATGGCTCATCGGGTAAGAGCACCGACTGCTCATCCAGAGGGCCTGAGTTCAATTCCCAGCAGCCACATGGTGGCTCACAACCATCAGTAATGGGATCCGACGCCCTCTTCTGGTGTGTCTGAAGACAGCGACAGTGTACTCGTCTAAGTAATACTAAATAAATAATATTTTTTAAAAAAAAGATTTACATTTCCATCTCAGCATTAATGTTCCTTAATCCTTCTATAATTAGTATGCTATAAAATAGGAAACAGTTCATTTTATCCAAAAAAAAAAAAAAAGATCAATTGTCCAAACAGTTTCCATTGAGTATCCTCTTTTTTTCTTTAATCCCTGGTTTAAAATATATTTCTTTTCCACTGTTTTATTAGCATATATTATGTATACAATAGGAGGCCTCGTGGCATTTTCATGTACGTGCATGTGTTCGGGTTGTAGTCAGCCCCATCACACACACACACACACACACACACACACACACACACACACACCAAGCTGCTGCTGCTTCCCAGCTAGCCACCTTCTGCTTCCATCTTTGTGTATTGTTAAGGAGTGTCTTACGTGTCCACTTGACTACATCTGGAACACGTTGCAGTAGTTGACTAATTTGCTCTATGCTCCCCAGCAGCAGTGACAGCCTGCATTCCTTGATACCCTCCCCAATGCTCTGGATTCTCGAATGACAGACAGACAGACAGACACACACACACACACACACACACACTTATATTTAATATGCCTTCATCAGCTCAATGGCTGGGTCATTCCCAAACATCCACATTGCTAATGCCTCTTCTCCAATATTCCTGAAATTATTACTTACTAAAAATCTATATTCTAAATCTAAAATCTCATACACGAGATTCTCGTGAAATTTTGGAAACCCAAATAACGTAGCGCAAGCATTAAACCAAATCCACAACAGAAATGAACTAGAATACAGGAGCGAAAGGTACACTTGTGAGAGGTAATTTTTGTGTGGGTGAATCTGCTTCTCTCAACCTGAGGTAGAATGTCATACGTCTGGATCTTGAGGAGGGAAGGCGCATGTCTTTGATTTGCATCTTGAGGCAGGAAGAGGCACCTTGAACCTGGGCCACACCCTCTTCTGCTGGAAGCCACGCCTTCTGCTGGAAGCCTGTGTGAGACAGGGAAGGGAAAGCCTTTGCTCTTAGCCTGCCTGCTTTCGCCTTGCTAGCAAGTCTGTACCTTCACTGGCATTGGAACCTGCTTCTTCAGAATTCCAGTGTATACAGGAGACCAGCTAAGACATGCAGCCGTGTGAACTAAGCAACTTCTAGATTCTTGGACTTTCCATTCATAGCCCACCCTTGTTAGATTAGTTGGACCGTAGCCTGTAAATGATTCTGGTAAATCCCACATATAGATGCCAAAGAACTCTGCCAGCTCTTAAGGAGCTTGGGCACAAGCTTGTTTACAGAAACACAGGCACCTTGCCACCATCTATCTATCTCTCTCTCTCTCTCTCCCTCTCTCTCCCTCTCTTTCTCCCTCTCTTTCTCCCTCCCCCTCTTCCTTCCTCCTCCCCCTCTCCATCTTCCCCCTATGAATTGATCTATGCTTCTAAATCCACAGGGAGTAGAGTCACACCCTTCCAAGGCAGGGCATCAATATGCTCAATTGTGTGGAGATCTTGTGTGGGTTAACCCTTGCTGCTGGTTACACACAACCATCTGTAACTCCAGTCCCCAGGACTCTGATATCCTCTATAGTCTCCCAGGGCACTGTACATGCATGGTGTACAAACATACATGTAGGCAAAACACCCAAGCTCATAAACATTTAAAGATTTTTTTAACTGCCAAATATAACCAGTTACATATGTGTAACATGTTAAGTCCTACCACTGGGGATAAGAAGGGTGTCTTCAGATAATAAGCATAGTATGATTTTTGTTTGTTTATATATTGTAATGTAATCTTGATTTTCACTGAAATGATTATCCTAGACACATATACTTTTAGAGGCCCATTAAGTCAGAAAATGATCTTCAAGAAAAAAAGCCAAAGAATTCTGCCAGCTTTTAAAAACACAGAAAGTGGACTTTCTGACTTGGCAAGTGTTCAGCTACTAAAGGACTGCCTGGCTTTATTGTGTTCAAGTGTGATCACAATCTGACCATGTGTGCCAGAGAGTCAGTCATAGAATGCTTTCCATCCTGTGGCTATAACAATGCCCATCATTCACCGCTTGCCACCAGTGGACGTTGTCACCCCTCATATCAACCCCAAGGGCCGCTGCCTTCATCTAAACAAGTCGTCCCAAGAAAGCAAGCAACACGGTAAATAAACCCATCTGTGCTTGCCTGGAATCCACGCAAACTTTCCAATAAGCAAGCCCAGTGGGCTAGAACGAGGTGCTGGGCTCCAGGACAAAAGGAAATCTGTCAAACAGATGTCGCTTTGTATGGCTGACGCTTTTAAAAAGCTCCAGGTAAGACTGGCAGCAAGCAGAGACCAAGGCAGTGCAGTTCTCTTTAATCTGTTTAGTCTGTTGCCTCCATTTTTTCACATAGAGGCAACTTCTACAGTTTCTCAGAGCAATGTATTCCTCACAAACGTTCAGTAATTTGGATATTTTTATGTATTACACATTCCATATAGGAATTCTGAACTAATTTATTTACTCTTTCTAAAATATGCTGCCATTCATGAATGTTCTGATTCTGTTTTTACTTAACTTCCATTCTCTGTGTCTTACTAGCTTCTAAAAGATCACATCATGCTAAAATTCCATCCATTTTCTTCAAATCAGACATTATTTTAGGGAAAGCTTAGAAAAATCCATTTTTATCCACACCTGGTAACACAGGCTGAGTCAGGAGGAGTATTGCAAGTTTTACAAGCCCACATGAGCGAGATCAAAGCCAACCTGAGCAGTCCATCTCAAAGTAAAAGATAAAAAGTAGTCTGGCATCCGAGAGAGTAGGACGATGGGGAATACATCTCAACATAATGAAATATACATATATATATATATATATATATATATATATATATATATATGTATATTTTTTTCACCCTAAATGGAGATGAGCTTGAATCTCACTGAAATCAGAAGCACAATTCCACACCTTTCTAATCTTGTCGTCAAAGTGTGAAAAACTGGAACAAAAAAGCAAGAGAAGGAAATTAAAGAAGGGCAAATCAGGAAAGATGTCAAACCCTCCCTATTTGATATGACACGATATGATAAATAAAAGATCCCACACATTCCACCAGAGAGCTTCTATAAATAATAAACAATTTCAGCAATGTGGCAGAATATAGAATCAACTTGCACAGAGCAATGGCTTTTTTACACACCACCAACAAACACACAGCGAAGAAAACCATGGTTCACTCCCATTCACAGTAGCCTTAAAAAATGTCTAGGAATAATCATAACCATGGGCATAAACGGCTGTCACAATAAAAACCATAAACATCTGAAGGAGATAGAGAGAAACACTAAAATATGGGAGTAGCCCTATGTTTGTGGATTAGTAGAATTGGTATTGTGAAGCTGACCATTCTACCAAAAGCAATTTACAAATTCAACAAAATCCCAATCAAAATAACACCCTCATTCTTCACAGGAAAAGAAAAAAAAAATCCTCAAGTTCTTATGGAAACCCAAAAGATCCCGAAAAGGCAAAATAACCCTGAGCAGAAGGAATGATGCTGGAGGGGTCAACACTCCAGATCTTGAGTTCTACGGCAGAGCCATAGTGATAAGAATACAGCATGAAAGCAGACATGCAGTCCAATGGAATGAAACTGAAGACCGAAACATGAGTGTACTTAACTTCTGCCATTTAATACTTAATTTTGGAAATGCAAACAAAACGGTTTTGAGATTTTTATCACCACCATCACCTCAGACAGAACACCAAAAATCAATAAAACAACAGACAACAAATGCTCAGAAAATTCATTCATTGTTGGCTGGATTGTGAACTGGTCTGAGCACTCTGGAAGTCCGTGTGGAGAGTCCTCTAAGAGCTAAAAATAAGCCTACTACATGACTCAGCTATTCTCCTCCTCGGCACATGCCCAAAGGACTCAACATACTACTCCACGGATACATGCTTAGCCATATTCATAGCTGCTCTATTCAATAGCTAGGAAATGAGAGCAACCTGAACATCTTCCAATGAATGGATGGATAATGAAAATGTGGTGTATGTAGATGTACATATTGCATGTATACTATGCATATTGCATATATACTGTGCATAATGCATGTGTAGTATGCATACTGCATATATACTATGCATATTGCATGTATACTGTGCATATTGCATATATACTGTGCATAATGCATATACTCTGGAATACTATTTAACTGTTTTTAAAAAATGAAATTAGCAGAAAAATGAGATGAACTAGGAAAAAAATCAGTAAGAATCTAGACCCAGGCAGACAAACATCACATATTTTCTCCCGTCTGCAGTTTCTAGTTATTAATCTTCAGATGTAATTACATAAATCAGGAAGGTAAGATGACCCTCCAGGGTAGGGAGCAGCAGAAAGGAGAATGAAAAGCAGCTCCCAGGAGATCAGAAGGGGAAGAGATAAAGTTAAGGATGACAGAGGTAAATACAGGAGAAGGTAGGAGGATTGTAAAATAACCATGAGGATGAATGGGAAGTCCCAAAGGATCCTATTATTACCTACCTGTATTATTATTATTAAAAATGATTAAAAATACCTGTAATGCATCTAAGTCTGCAAATACTTACATAGTTTAAACGAGATTTCTCATCTGTGCTGACAATGCTCCTTACAAGAACCCAAACACCAAGTGGAGGAAGCCATCTTGAATTGTTGGTCAGAGTTTTCCAAGAGACTACCCAAACATTTTAAGATATTTCTATTCCTCCTGGCTGCTTCCCCGATATTGAGGGTAAGTCCCTATTGCTGAAGGCACCACATGCTTCGGACAGAGCCGGAGGATCTGAACTGGATTGACTTCCTGAAAACCTCCTCCCTGAGAACTACACAGTGCCATGCCAGCTTTGAAAGGAAGGAAGCAGCCAGCAGTCCCACCCAGGTATGACACCTTCCCATGAACCACAACGACCAGCACAGCATGGTAACCCAAAGGGTGCAGTAGTGGCACACACACCTTGTGGTAAGCAACAGCTCTCTAACTGGACCTTAGGCCCCCTCGACAAGCAGCAAATCACGTCTGGTACTGGAAACCTAGTCACTACCCAGAGCTAGTGAAGTCCTGAGTCTCAGAGTAGAATCTATAAATGCCACTTTACTAAACCAGCATAATTCCTAACTACGATCTAAAGATTTATCTCCATACCTACAGAGTATAGTTCTTGCTCTCCCACACCTCCAATCAAGGAAACCTCTCTTTGCAACAAATGGAGACCATGACAGAAAACAGCAGACAACCAAAATGCAGAGTTGTGGAGCCCAGTCCCAACTAGTACATCTACAACACAACTTCCACACCTAAGTCACAGGGGTTAGTGCAGAAGAGGGGGAGGTAAGACTGTGAGAACCAGAGGATCAGAAAGCTTGCTGCCAGATTGTGTCTCCTAGAAACGTTAGAGAAACAATACACCTGTGAAGAGCCACTGACATGGCTTCCTAAATAAGACCTGAACAAAGACCATGGCTGTAGACATGCTAAGCCATCAACCAAGAGCATGCACAGGCTGGTCTGAGGTCCCACGCACACATATGCAGCAGAACACTGCCTTGTCTGGCCCCAGTAGGAGAAGATGCGCCTAGTCCTGTAGAGACTTGATGCCCCAGGGAAGGGGGATTCCTGGGGGACCCTCCCAGAGGCAAAGGGGAGTAGGGAGGGATGAAGAACTCTGGGAAGGGGGGGCTGGGAGAAGGACAACATTTGAGATGTAAATAAAGAAAATTAAAGAAAAACTTGTCTCTCCATAAGAAAGCCAGACACTGCTGCCTCCTGTGAATACTGTTGTGGGTCGCCTCTCAGACTCGGAGACAGCTATAGGCAATAAGAATGTTAGCTTTGACTTTTAATAAATGGGATAAATCCTAGCACCCTAGGGATTTTTCCCAATTTTTGCCCAAGCTTCTCCTTGTAAACAAGAAACAAGAAGGCTTGACTTCCCAACCACCAGCAGCTCACTTGCTGCTCCACTGGTACAGCTGCTTTGTTTGACGTGTGTGTGTGTGTGTGTGTGTGTGTGTGTGTGTGTGTGTGTGTGTGTG
>NC_034598.1:50301861-50315361 GCF_900095145.1 Mus pahari | reverse complement strand
AGAGAGAGAGAGAGAGAGAGGTGGTGTATACACATACATAAACACATCCAGACATGTATAGATGGCTGTGATATATATTACTTATGTGGTCATACTGATTTTAATAGGTAATGGTGGACATCTAAGCCATCTTCATAGCTATTTGCCGGTAAGCACATACATGTGTAATATATATTTTGTGCATTATCTGTCTTGCCAAGCTGCTCTGGAAGGGAAGACACCATCATTTTAGCGATGATCAATAAGATCTCTCTGACCTTTCCTTCTTCCATTGTTGTCGCCCCTCCCAGCTTCCCTCCATGACCATTCTGTGTCTCAGGACTTCATCCTGGTCAGAGACCATGTGGTGCTGATGGCTTCTAAGGCCTATGGGTCTCCTTTGGGGCCTCAGAGCTGTGCCTGCTGGCATATATCCGCCATGCTCCTCAGTGTCATGCAGCCAACAGGCCAGTGGCTGAAGCCTGCTGGATAAAGATGCTGCAGATTCTGTTGGCAATGCTAAACCTGTGATAAACCAAAAGAGCAGCAGAGACCACTCTGCACACCTGCCACATTAAGATGTGACTACTCTGGGCCAAGGGTCTCCAAGGTGCACAAAGCAATGTTCCCAGGCATCCGTGAAAGTAACTGATGCTTTTCCTTCCACAATTATGCAGGAAGTGGAGGGCAATCTAAATGACAAACAGAAAACTGAAGTCTGTCTCCTCCCACACCTAGGAGGGTTTTATTGTAGTAAGATGTGTCTAGCATCTGTTCCATTGGGTTACATTCTTTCCCATGAAACGCTAATCTCTCCTGCAAGTAGGGGCATTTATTAATTTGCTCAACAAATACTGTGGTCACTGTGCTGACTCTGGAGAGAGGGAGAAAAGAGGGAAAGGGAAGGGAAAGAGGGAGAGGAGGGGAGGCAGAGGAAGAGTAAAGATAGCAGCAGCTCTCCCAGTGGCTCAGCGGTGCGCAGATACAGCTGAGATCTGTCCAGCTGAGTCTATAAAGGGATAAAGAAAGGGGAACATGTCCGGTACACACTTAGGGTACATTTACATGAAGAGAATTGCACAGAGCTTGCCATACCCCAACGTTCAGGATTACTGCTTGATTTTTTTTCACTGTGGTACATAAATAATACTCCAAGCAGTGTGGGCACAGGTAGAGGGGCTTACAAGCTAGGCAGCAGATTGGCACCCCGTTAACTTCATGTTATAATCTTATTAACGAGCTGTATGACTTAGAGCCAATCCATTAACTCTTTGCCTCAGACACCTCACAAATAATTGTTTGTAGTCCAAGAAGTCAGCCACCCCCGTGTACACTGTGAAGTTTTACAAATGGGAGCTGAGAGGTGAGAAGTCAGCTGGCCAGCAGTCTCCTGCTCCTCCCCTTCTTCTCATCTTCCTCTTCTTCTTCCTCTTCTTCCTCTTCCTTCCCCCTCCTCCTCCATGTCCATCAGGGCTAAGGATGAACCTCGGAGCTTTCAAACATGCTGGATAAGTATTCCACCACCTGAGATCCCTAGGTCTTAGCCTGAAATACTAAATGGTTTGGACTCTTTGGATATTCATCTTTTCCAGCTACGACTTCCTGACCCCATAGCCTTTGCATGTTTCTTTCCATCTACCAGCCAAAAGTCCCACACGGTAAACTAGAGAGCTTCCGAAGGCCTGTTCTGTAGTCATTAGAATCTGGGAATTGTTATTTTACATGGCAAAAAGATCTCTCTCTCCAGATACAATTAAAGATCTTGAGATGACACGGTTATCCTGATTATTCAAATAAGTCCAAAAACATGTTTATAAGAGAGACAGGGAGAGGTGTCTCAGTGGTTGAGAGAACACTTACCACTCTTCCAAAGGACCCAGATTCAATTCCTGGCACCCACTTGACAGCTCATAGCCACCCATAACTCTACTCCAGGAGATCCAACTCTGCCTCTGCAGTGTGTGCATGGTACACAGGCATACACGCAGGCATACATGCAGGCAAAACATCTGCACACATGTAAAAATGATTTTTTTTATTTTAAAAGAGATAGGAGCATTAAAAACATGATATCAAAAACAGGCAGAATTGAAGACAATCTTCGACTGGCTTTAAAGATATCATTTTAAAGGCATCATTGCAAGGTGACAACTGTCTTCTGTGTGTTTAGTCAAGGGGAACAGAAAGTGTCCCAAGCCTAAAAAGCCAAAAGCCATGTATGTGACAGCCTCATGGGTCAGCCAGTGGGGACTGACTGATTTTGAGATTTTATGGATCTCAATAGAAGCCACTGATGTTTAAGAACTGTTAAATTTCTAAATGCAAATATAGGATCTGGGAAAAAAATGACTTTTTGCTTAACATTTTTTAAATGTTTTAACAAAGACACTTTTATTTCATGAAATAGTTTTGAAGCTTCATGATTTTTCTTTCATAAATGATACTAATCTAAAACTTTTTACTACAGCATGTGCATGTGCGTGTCCATGGAAGCGTGCTCATATGCTATGGTACTCGTGCGGAGGTCAGAAGACAGCTCATGGAAGTCAGTTCTCTCCTTCCCATATGGGTTACAGGGATCAAAATCTGCTCATCAGTCTTAGAGCCAAGTGCCTTTACCTGCTGAGCCATGCCACTGGCCCCTAATTTAAGACCTTAATAAAAATGAAATATTGACTTCCCTGAGGAGTTTATTACAGTGGAAGTGATTCAATTGAAAAGAGATGAAAGAAAATAGATTCCAACCAGCTCAAGTTACCCAAGAGGAAAAAAATCACAATAAAAAGAAGTCTGACATTTCAATTCAATAAAAAAATTAAATATATATACATACATATATGTGCGTGTGTAAATATACACACACATATATATGAATATATATTTATATATATATATGAATATGTACATATATATGTGTTTTATATATATATAATCTGTGTAGTTTACTGAAAGATAAGGTCATCTACCATGAAGCCCCCAGACCCCTTGCGGTTTCCTAGGCCACAGGATTATCTTCTGCTCTTATGAGACGTCTCTTGGTGGCTTCTGTAGAGTCGCAGAACGAAGGGTAATTGTCAGAGGAGCCAATCATGTGAGGTAGGAATTTTCTGCCTCCAGCCTCCAGTGTACAAGAGCGGAGGCAGCCGAGGACTGAGCTGATCACTAAGAGACAATGAGGTAAGCATGCGTGCGTTCAGAAGCCGCGATGAGGTAAGCATGCGTGCGTTCAGAAGCCGCGATGAGGTAAGCATGCATGCGTTCAGAAGCCGCGATGAGGTAAGCANTGCGTTCAGAAGCCGCGATGAGGTAAGCATGCGTGCGTTCAGAAGCCGCCTCCGTCTAGAGGAGGAGAGTGTGGTTTGGAGATATCCTGGATTGCTGAAAACAGACACCTAGGGACTGACACACCCAGAAAAGATATGGATGCTCTGTATCTCCTCCCACATTTCTTGCCCTATGCATTTCCTCCATCCTAATGAAAGGAAAGGGTCCTTGAAAGGATCAGGGTAACTCCATTTGCCCTCTGTCCAACCTAAACAACTCATAAACAACTTGT
Organism: Mus pahari; assembly: GCF_900095145.1. NCBI lineage: Eukaryota > Metazoa > Chordata > Mammalia > Rodentia > Muridae > Mus > Mus pahari. The sequence continues at coordinate 50,311,826 of NC_034598.1, read as the reverse complement.
CCTGACCCACACACCCTTCCAAGGTAAACCGCAAGAGCTAGCCAGGGCCAATCAGTTCCTTGCTGACACAGACACAGCCAATCCCAGTAAAGGACAAGCTGCCCCCTTTTTCTGCTTTTGTTTTTTTGGGTTTGTTTTTGTTGTTGTTGTTGTTGTTGTTTGGGGGGGTTGCTTTTTGTTTTTTGTTTTTGGGGTTTTTGGTTTTTTGGGTTTTTGTTTGTTTGTTTGGGGGTTTTTTTGTTTGTTTTGGGGTTGTTGGGGTTTTTTTTGTGCTTCCTGCCATGGTTCCTGCTCTCAAGTCTGGCCATACCCCTAATGGATTCGCTTTAGAAATCCATGGAGGGATGTTACTTACTAGCTGACTTCCACTGGCATGCTCAGCTTGCTCTCTTATAGAACTCAAGACAACCAGCCCAGGGATGGCACCACTCACAGTGGTCCCTCCCCCTTGATCACTAATTGAGGAAATGCCTTACAGCTGGATCTCATGGAGGCATTTCCTCAAGGGAGGCTTCTTTCTCTGTGATAACTCCAGCTTGTGTCAGGTTGACACACAAAACCAGCCAGAGTCTCGTATTGTCTCTGGATACTACGAGAGCTGATCTGCAGGGAGGAAGCTTCTAGAACAATCCTAGATCAGTCCCTTCAAGTCCTATGTTCCAAGTATGTGGCATCTTGCACAATAAAGGGCAAAAAAAATCTCTTTTCTTATGTAAGACTAGGTTCATGGACAACGTTCTTATTATAAAAGGTAAATAACAAGAGAGAAGCATGTACACTTATTTACTTCTTTATGTAACACAGGAGTCTTCAAAAAATGAGAACACAAAGAAACTCGTGTTTTTATTCATAGGTTCTGCAAGAAGTGGGCAGTCATGGGGAAATGTGGTTGGTCGGTTGGTTGGTTGGATGTTTTAAAACAGGGTTTCTCTATGTAGCCCCTGGCTATTCTGGAACTCACTATGTTGACCAGGCTGGCCTTGACTCCCAGAGTTCTACCTGCCTCTGCCCATGAGTGCTAGGATTAAAGGTGTGCACCACCATGCTCAGAAATTGTGATTAAATAAGGAGTTTTGCTAGTGGTTTCAACCTAGGTGGAGTTTAGCAAGGCCTGTCTATTCAGATTTTTCTTGATACCCGGCCTTCAGAGACCTTCAGAGGATGTGCCTTCCCTCCGGTGTAAGGAGGGATCACTCTCATGTTAGGGTCATGTCTCCTACTTCAGAGGGAAGAGTCAACAGAGGCTAGAAACATCATCCCCACTCCATGGGTCTCCCAATGCCAAGGTGTTTAGGGATAACATACTGTGAACCAGGTGCTGAGTTTATGGATGACATATTGTGAACCCAACCTCTCTCATTTCCTTCTTGTTACTTTTTCTTTCTCCTTCCAGATTCTTGGTCCATGGATAAGTCTTACTGGTATATGGAATTTGAGAAAGATAGATCACCTTATCAATTACAGGAGCTAAATCTGGATCTTTGCCATGAAATTGAAAGACATTACTTTTAAAAGATATCTACCAAGTTCTCAAAAATAAAAGTGCCCTAAAAACAGGTGAGAAATAATTTCAGGGTGCCCTTGTGTGAAACCAGCACAGATGGCATTTGAATGTGTACGTAATTGGGATGCGTGAGTATATCTATAGCAACAAGGTGTGTGGAACTTGCGATTCCCCAGACTGAGACCACAGGAGAGAAGGATGTGACTGTTATGCTAATGATCTCATTAATACCATGAATACGATTAACAAATGAAGTCAATTATCACTGGCAAGCATTCATTACAGGGAGATCAGTCGCTGTCCTCCTTACACACAAGTAACTATTTAGCTGTAGTTCCTGCAACCCCCCACCTGCCCTTCATCTTTGCCCACTTATTGCCACTAGATGGGTAAATGCTTGGGAATGTAGGCTCAGCTCATTACTTCTATATATTACCTTGATTAGAAATTGACCTCATGTGCTTCTCAGTCAGAAGAACCCCACAAAATATCACTTCTATTTATAACACGGCCTCATCTGCCAAGTCCGTGGGGGAGAGCCTAATTGGAAAGAACAAAAGGTTACCTTTGCTCGTAAACTGCACATTCGTTCAGTCATCGATTTTATTTCATTCTAATTATCAGAGCTTGTGCATCTCCTGGTGTCTCAGATACAGTAGCTCTTCCTCCTAATAACTCTCCAGGAACGGAGGCCCCACCCAGTGACCCCATCAGCAGGCTGGTTTATGGGTGCTACAGAAACTTCAGAAATGCCCAGAACACTGGCTTCAACTTCCATAAAACTGTAGTTCTGGGGCCAAAGGTCCCTGTAAGGAGATGCCACAAGACAGACATGTTCTAGGATGAAGTCGCGATCCTACGGGACCTCCAGGATCAAACACTCACTGCACCTTATCACAGAGCGGTTACCAGTGCTCCTCCTCCTAGGCTCGCCCTTGTGCTCCCCCCGCTCTAGCCGCCCAGCCCTCTGGACCCATCCATGATCTCAGGATACTCTGAGACATGGGTGGCTTAAATGGCAGAAACCTGTTTTCTCGGTGTTTTGATGCTTTAAAAGCTGCTATAGCTTTGGTCCAAAATACTCTTCTCCCAAAGACTTATGTGTTAAAGGCCTGTGCCATGCCAGGGAAGGGCAGAAGGGCTCAGTTGAACCATTGCAGAAGAGCCCTCTTAGGGCTTACTCTTATCTCTTTGATTCCTGGACATCAAGAGGGAGCCTCTTCATGTACCATGTGCATCTAATCTGATGTATGGTGATGCCACAGGCACAAAGTAACATGGCCAAGGGACCGGAGACTGGAACCTCTGGATCTGGCAGATAAAATGAACCAGTCTTCTTTCAAGCTGATGAACTGGATAAGTCTTTACAGACGGAAGACTGAATAACAAAGTCCCAGATCAGGACACCGTGTCTGGGCTCTGACAAGGGCTCCCTCTTTGGCTTACAGGTGGTAGCCTCCTCACAGGCCAGGGTAAGAGCTCTGTGTCTCCTCTTCTTGCAAGGCAACATCTCTGCCAGGTCAGGGCTCTACTCGCCCATCTTCAACTAGTCCCGCTTACCTCCTTGAAGACCCTGTCTCTACTACAGACTGCCCTGGGGACCAGGGCTCCAATGCATGGACTTTAGGGCCATGTAAGCCCATGCCATTCTTAGTCCTATCACACGGAGGCTATACATCTGAGAAACACGGGCAGGAAGGCTAGATGACAGGTGACAGGACTTACCCAGTTAAATAAGCTATATCAATTTGCTATCTAGTGTCTGACTTAGCTTTGCCAGGTGACCTCTTGCAGAAGTCAAGAAGGAATTTCCTGAGAAAGCAAAGAGGTAAGAGAGTAGAGGATGGGGTGTTTCGCCATCAGCATTACCTTGGCTCTGACTGGGAGAGGGGAGGCCAGCTAGAAGGATGGATTCCCAGGAACCCCACTTGCAGAACCAGAACTAAGGAGCACTGAATGTGTTTTTTACAAAATCTGCCTGTAGTGAATTGAATAAAAATGGCTCCCACAGGTCATGTGTTTGAATACTTAGTCAGCTAAGGAACTGAGCAAAACTGTTTGAAATGATTACAAGGATTAGGAAGTGTGGCCATATTGAAGGAAGTATGTCATGGGGTGGATGGGGCTTTGAGGTTTTCAAAATCTAATCAAGATCCAGTCTCTGTCTGTCTCTCTGTCTGTCTCTCTGTCTGTCTATCTCTCTCTGTCTCTGTCTGTCTCTCTCTGTGTGTCTGTGTCTCTCTGTGTGTCTCTCTGTGTCTGTCTGTCTCTGTCTCTCTCTCTCCCTGTCCCTCTCTCTCTGTCTCTCCCTCTCTCTGTCTCTCCCTCTCTCCGTCTCTTCGTCTGTCTCTCTCTGTCTCTCTGTCTCTGACTCTGTGTCTTTCTGTCTCTGTGTCTGTCTCTGTGTCTCTCTGTGTCTCTCTGTGTCTGTCTCTGTCTGTGTCTCTCTCTCCCTGTCTCTCTCTCTCCCTGTCCCTCTCTGTCTCTCCCTCTCTCTGTCTCTCCCTCTCTCTGTCTCTCCCTCTCTCTGTCTCTCTCTGTCTCTGTCTCTCTCTGTCTCTGTCTCTGTGTCTTTCTGTCTCTGTGTCTGTCTGTCTCTGTGTCTCTCTGTGTCTGTCTCTGTCTGTCTGTGTCTCTCTGCCTCTCTGTCTCTCTGTCTATCTCTGTCTCTCTCCACCTGAAGATCAGTGTGCAGCTCTCAGCTACTACTCCGGCATCATGCATGCCACCATGCTCTCCGCCATGGTAATTATGTACCTAAACCTCCGAAACTGTAAGCAAACCCCCGGGGAAATGCTTTCCTTTATAAGAGTCACCAGGGTCATGGCGTCCCCTCACAGCAGTGGAATACAGACTAAGACACTGCCTCCTCACTGCCTTGATGTCAGGACTAAAAGTTCACCTCTAGAGCTGGACCAGTGGGCTGAAAGGATCATAGACTTAGAAGTAGGAGGTAAAGACAAAATAACACATTTTATCCTTGAATATAAAAACCTTAACTCAGCCATTTACTCGATGTTCAACCCCTCTGCTGCGCCCAACATAGTGTCTGACACAACTGAGGGATATTTAACATTGAATTACCCAAAAGACTTGGGTTCCTTTCACATACGCATGCTGAACAAAACCTACTGTCTTTATTGTTTCTTACAGCACTAAATCTATACAGGGCCAGCAATAAAACAATTCCCCAAGCTGGGCGTGTTGATACAATCTCAGATTTAGAAGGCTGAGGCAGGAAGATCATGAATTTAAAGTCAGCCTGTGCTACACAGGGAGCCATTGTTTCAAATAAATAGATGAGAGAGTCACTGTATCTATTCAATTCTTCCTAACCTTATCTAAAATTTACTTGCAAACATTTTAGACAATAGAATACAATCTATTTTGTGCTTAGCATGGCTGTAGCCAGAAATTATTCTGGGGCATGGTAAAAGCTTAGCTAATGTGACAGGTCACATTAGAATCTCCACCATGTACTCGTTTGCTGTATTTTCTGATACTGTATATGTCAAACAGGTCATTTATTTATTTATTTATTTATTGCATTCAATCTCCAATATGGAAGTGTTTTTATTTTAAAACTGCATCTCTCTTAACTAGAGGACCTAACTGGAGAAATGAGTGGCTTAGCCAGGTCAGAGCTGGGACTTCCCCCACAGCACCGATTCAGAGTGCCTGTCTGCCCGGTAGAATATGAGGTATGATGGGAAGGATTGCCACAGCCAGAGGGGGAGCCAGACCTAGTTAGCTGTGCTTCCTGAGCACCGAGCACCACCAAGGGCTTTTCTCTAAATGGTGAGGTTGTCTTCCCTGATCTACCCAAGGTATATGGGGCTGCAAAGAAGAGACTCAAGTTTCCTCACATTAGCTCACAAAATGGGTTCCATTCAAAAGATGCACCCCGTGGGCTAGGGAGATGACTCAGTTGTTCAGAGCACTTGTTCTTGCAGGGGACCTGAGTTCAATTTCCAGCACACCCATGGTGGCTCACAACCATCTCTAACTCCAGTTCCAGGGGATCCAGTACCCTCTTTCTGGCCTCTGTGGGGCACAGGAACAAAACACCCATACATGTAAAAATGATTGTCTTCAAAACACATTTCTAAGATGCAGCCCTTCTGTAATCCGTGGAAGAATAGACTGGAGTAAGGAGGGAAAAACAAACTCAGGCCAACTAGGGCTCATCTGGGGCCTTCCCTCTGCAGCGCAGGGTCCTGACTATTATACCAGCTTCTTATCCGAGGTGCCAGCTCCTCTATGTCCTCCGTGAACTTAGCCCCTTGCTCTTCACAGTTTGTTCCCAGGACCAGCAACATTGGTATCATCACCTCAAACTCTGTTCAAAATTCAAGATTCCGACGCCAGAAGAGACCTGCAAAGTCACATCATACACCATTGCATCTTTAGTCAGGTGTCAGACAAAGACTGGGGATGGAGGGAGAGAAAATGAGGGAGGAGTTCATAGAGGGAGATGGTGTCAGGACTGGCTGCCTGGTTGGCAGAAGCTTGTCACTGCTGAGGCAGGATGCCTCCTGGCTGAGTTCTGATAAGGTGAACAGGCAGAGGGGGATAGGCGTGAAGAGAAATGTGTGTCTTGGCTGAATCCAAGCTGTGTCTACTCTGAGTGTTCGGCTCCCCAAGGGTCGAGGCTGTGGGCTGATTCCTGTCACCTCTATGCATGTCTCCTGAAATGAGACATCCCTGCCTCTCGGGCGATTAGAAACGTCAGCTGTCATTAGCAGAGCAGAAGCTTGGTCCTTTTTGGAGACTGTTGTCACACAAACTGCAATCTGCATATAAAGCAAAGAGCTAAGGGGACTCTAGTCCGCCCCAGTTCAGTGATCCAGTAATGAGCTCCCAAGGTCTTTCTTCTGACTCCCTGAGAGGCAGCGGCTCTGCTAATGCTTCCACCCCAGGTGGTGGTTTCCATACCTGGCTGTACGACAGAGCTGTATGTCATTTTCTCCTTAGGGCTTAAATCGAACTTAAGAAGGTAGCCTGTGGGTAGCTAATTAATAGATTTTTTTTTTTTTTACAACTGTATGTACCTCGAATTATTCTGACTAAATTTTCAAGCTGATTAAGAATAAGACCTCAAATCTAGCAAGCATTGTTTCCTGCCCCCAAAGAACTGACTGGAGAAAGCCCCAAGCAAGCTTCTACATATACCAAAAAGGAACCGGGAAGGCTGCAGGATCAAGTATCAAGGCACAAAACAGGTTTCCTTTTCTCTCTCTGTCCTCTTACAAAAAACTCCCCCCCTTCCTCCTCTCCCCAGTTTTCAGCACACAAAACTTTCTGGTTCTCGTTATCAAGTACCTGAAACGTAGGAAACCTGCAGCAGTGGATTGGAGATTTCTGCTGGAGCCAGTTCACGTCTGTCCTGCCAGTAAAAATGAGTTCAGTGGGACCTGTGCCCTGGGGCCACTGAGCCGGAATCCTGCTCTCACTGGTAGGGCCCTTGCCCTCTGTGCAGCTCCCCTGCTCAAGACAAACACTGCCCATTCCTCTTGGTTAGATGCCAGAGTTTACATCAGATGGAGAGGGATGGGGGCTGGTGCTGTCTCCATGTCCCTATATAAACACATAGATAAAACAGAAGGAAGAAAAACTTGAGGGATAAAAACAGGAATGGAGAAGGCATCTTCACGTAGATCCTTCTCGAACCATGTGCATCCTGTAGATGTTCCAACAAGCCAAAAGACAGGGACTTGATCCAAGCAGGTCAATCACAAGGGCTCATCCTTTGGTCTCCTTGACTACTCCGTTCTGGCCAGTTGGAACTCCAGCCTCGGTTTCTTTCTAAATTAAACTAATGGAGGAGGATGCTTCTTTGGGGTGCTGGGTGGCGGGGAGGGTGGGCAGGGGGAGGTATTGCGATGCCGAATCTGGACATCTGTGACCAGGCACAAGAGGCTAGCCTGAGCAAATAAGCCGACGCTCAGACAAGCAGCATGCATTATCGCAATGATGCTCAGACAAGGGGTCGCGGTGTTTGATTTCTTGGGTCCAGGTATTCCTGACGACAGATCTACCCTATCCTTTCCCTGAAACATTAACCAGTAAGTCATACTCTATGTTGTCTGTAGTTCATCTTCTTTCACTTGCCACCAAGAATGCCCTATTCTATTCTCTTGTAGTGCTCTGTGTCCTGGAAAGTGCCCTTAGTTAAGCAGAAACGCCTCCTAAGAAGCAGGCGAAGCTGACAGACTATAAAGGTCTATACCAACCACAGTGCAACTGGAGTTCTTTGAGGGGAAAAAATGGAAAGAAAGTGGAGGAAAGACAACAATGAAGGAGTATATGCCAAGATCCAGTTGCCATTTTTACACAGACCTTTCTTACCACTGGAATAAAACATTGTAAGATACAGGATACCTATGAGCAGCGAAGCTGGGAGACAGGTCCTTGACAGAAGGCAAGCACTTTTCCTGTTTGGACACCTTGACGAAATATCGTAAAACCCATCCCCAGCTTTTGTGATAAAACCTCAAGTTTAAACAAGGCAAACTGTCTTAACCAACAGCGGTGATGCCCATCATGGGACCCTGGGCAGTTTCATGAAGTAACTAAGAAAACAGAAGCTGCATCACAATAGCCGTGCCTCTCAGAGGCAGAACACCTCTGAAATGTGCTTGAGGCTGCGGATGTGTTGTTCCTCCGTACCAAAAAAAGCTAAGGCACCAGGGCACTCTACTACGCACGTGCACTAANNGGGGGGGGGGGTCCTGCTTCCTCAAAGATCTTGGCTTCATTATAATGCTGTTTGCATTGGGATTTTGAATCCCTATCTTGTGGGCTTTTCTAGGAAAAAAAATCAAGAAATACCTCATCATAATTTGGGAAGGGGAAAAGCATTACTTTACCCAATAAACATACCTACCTCCCCTATGTTCATAAAACCCATTCAAACTCAACACCGGAGAACTTCCTATTCCCTGACCCTCGGGCAGCCCACTCCAGTCTCTCTCAAATATGCTTTGCTTTTCTTTTGCTAAGTAAACTTCTATTTATAATGTCTGTGTCTCCCAACTGAATTCTTCCCTAAGACAAGAACCAGCAGATTCCATTTGGAGGCTTTTGGCCAATGAGAAAGATGGTGGACGGACACCAAAAGCTGACAGTGGCGCTCAGTCCCTTCACCTCTCTGAGAGTCTTTTCTGACCTCAACAAAGATGTTTTTTTAAGGGAAAAAAAAAAAGGAGGGGGAATTACAGGAGTGTTACCTAAACCCTCTAGCCACTAACATTTCAGAATTACACATGGAATTTCCAGGTATATACCCAACTTTTCCCATAAATCAAAAAAGAGGTTTAAAGAAAATTTGATCTGAGATATGTGGTAGACTGACTTCCTGACAGAGTCCACTCCTGGTTTCCAGGTTCACCTCAGAGGTGAAGGCCTCATCTGGTAGAAGATCGTCCTGCCTGATCGATCTTTATATTGTCAGAACCTGATGCCTGGCGATCAAATGTTGAGTAAAGCTTTCTGAAAGCTAATGGAGGCTCTGCTGGGTGGATGCTGCCTCAGGCTGATTTGCTTCTGTTGACGTCGTGGTCACCCAGATCCTCCTGCAGTACAGTGGTTTTAGTGTTGGGGATGCTGAGTGCAAGATGGGACCACCACAGGCCCGTCTGCCTCCTGACAGACCCAGTCCCTCAGAGCAGGAGGAACTGGAGCAGCAGGAGAGGGGAATTCTGGTTCCTTTGGAGGCCTCACTATTGAGTGTATAAGGAAAAGTGTTTAGCACCATCAGGACCATAGCCCCACCCCACTAGTGACTTATCCTATCACCATTTAGAGTGGCAGGCATGCTAAACCACAGTTTTTAAGTGGGTGGATATGACCCAGTTGCCTTTGTGAACAAATAGAAGAGGATTAGGGTCCCATGACTTAGTCTGGGACTCCTCAAATGTCCATCTTACATTTATGTGTGGCTTCTGCCATTAGCTCTTTACTTTGACCCTTAAACAGCAGACAAGGAACAAATTCCAGAAAATTCAAAGGTGGAAGAAGATACCAGATAACTCTACCAAGAACACTGAAGTGGGAACCCCAGGAGAGGATCCAGAATTGCATAAGGAATTTCTCAGGGAGACAGAAGCTCTCGTCTCTGCACCAATGTTACCCAAAAGGCTAACATCTTAAAAAGGAATGTGTGTGCACTTTGGAGCAAAGTAAAATAGTGTTTAGGGTTCTCTTAGTCTGAGTTTTGAGTAGATTTGAGATGTTTCAAAATAAAAGTTGAGGAAACCATTTTAAAACAGACGATTTTAAGAAAACAAAATTTCAACTTGTGAATACTTCATTCCTCCTTAGAATAAGGAACAAAATACCCATGAAAGGAGTTACAGATACAAAGTTTGGAGCTAAGGCAAAAGGATGGACTATGCAGAGACTACCCCACCCGGGGATCCATCCCATCATCAGCCACCAAACCCAGACACTATTGCACATG
>NC_034598.1:50263193-50301707 GCF_900095145.1 Mus pahari | reverse complement strand
CTTGGTATTGCAAACTTTATATGACCCAGTACAGGGGAACACCAGGGCCTAGAAGGGGGAGTGAGTGGGTAGGGGAACAGGGTGGGGGAAGGGTATAAGGAACTTTCGGGATAGCATTTGAAATGTAAATAAAGAGAATATCTAATAAAAAAAAGAAAGAAAAGAAAAGAAATTTCCTTCAGGCTAGATTAGTCGGTAGAGTGCTTGCCCTATCTGCACAAAGCCCCAGGTTTGGTTTCTAGCACCACATAAGTCAGATATGCCTGGAATCCCAGCACTTGGGAGGTGGAAGCAGGGGAATCTGAAATTCAAGGCCATCTTCTGCTTCATAGCAAGTTCAAAGTCAGCCTAGGAAACATATAAATAATTAAATAATCCTTGCTCTGAAGATGGCAAGCTATGAACGTGCAGGTTAGATGGGTAGGCTACAGCATGTAAAACAAGAGCTGGTAGCCAGGCACCTGAGATTCCCAACAATCAGGAAACAGGCCTCCCCCACCACCACCCCCCGCAGAATCGCTATGAGTCTGAGGCTAGCCTGAGCTACACAGTCAGACCTTGTCACAAGAAAAGAAAGAAATGGTGGTGGCCCAGACTACATCAGTGGGAGTTAATGTAGGGGAGAAACTGAGAGGGAAAGTTCTGACTGAGAACAAGAGCATACGGGATGGGAGGGGCGAGACAGACGGGGAGGCAAGGGTGATACCATAATGTTCAGGTTAAGGAAGCTAGGTCAAGACAATGACCCATCACCCAGGGTGAGAAATGCCTCTAACCCTGGTACTTGGGAAGCTGAGGCAGGATTCCAAGTTCCAAGTTCCAAACTGGCCTGAACAACACAGTAGGACCTTTCCTCAAAAAAAAAAAAAAAAAAAAAAAAAAAAGGAAAGGAAAGGAAAGGAAAGGAAAGGAAAGGAAAGGAAGAGAGTTCATTTTGAGTTGGCCAACTACTCCTGAGCAGGCTCATCGTGGGATGCAGTTGATTTACCCAGTTCACTCCATTGGAGAAGACCAATTTCCCCTTTCTCAGCAGGTATCAACTGAATCTCATATCCTGGATATCAGATATTTGCATTATAATCCACACAACAGTAGCAAAATGACAGTTACGAAGCAGCAACGAAATAGTTTTATGGTTGGGGTCACCACAGCATGAGAAACTGTATTCAAGGGTGGCAGTGTCAGGAAGGTTGAGAACCTCTGGTCTAAAGTCTTAGAACCTGAAGCCAGTTTACACGTGACACAGCCAGAGAAACGAGAAGAAAATACAAGATCGGGTTGGTAAGATGGCTCAGCGGGTAAGAGCACTGATTGTTTTTCCGAAGATCCTGAGTTCAAATCCCAGCAACCACATAGTGGCTCACAACCATACGTAATGAGATCTGATGCCCTCTTCTGGTGTGTCTGAAGTCAGCAATAGTGTACTTATGTATACTAATAAATAAATCTTTGAGATGGGGTGAGCAGGGATGGAGCAAGCTGGGCCAACCGGAGCGCCGACCAGAGTGAGGGGGGTTGACCGAGAGAGCAGAGGTCCTAAATTCAATCCCCAACAACTACATGAAGGCTCACAACCATTTGAACAGCTACAAGTATACTCGTATACATAGAATAAATAAATAAATCTTTAAAAAAAAAAAATACAAGGTCTGCTTGGCTGCTGGGAGTGGCAAAGGGGAGGCTTGTCCACAGCGAAGCTCTCCCTCTCTGTACTAATCCTTATTCCACATTGGCTTCTGGCTTATTCTATTCCCAGACAAATCCCAGTCCTCGTGAATATGTCTTCTCAGACTTTATTTCAGTGTTATGGAGCTGGCATGCACGCCAAGTGCTTCTCCTAACAAATGACCTTCTTCATCTATTTTTATCACCCAAACAAATCCAAGTGCTTATAATTAGCGAGGTTCTCATAACAGGTATAATTTCTTGATAATAAAGTCAGCCCATTATAGCTGATTTTTCTTAATGGAGCATTTTGTGTTTGAAATAAACAGCAGGCATTAACCAAAGATATCTAGATAGCAGTAATACTTAGCTCTAATGGTAAATGGCTTGCTACTCTTTTGAAGCTAATCATAATTCTAAAACAAAGTAAAAACATTAGGAGATTAATAAAAGCCATTTTATCAGGCAAGGCTCATTCCTCCTTAGTACCATGTCCGTCCCACCAGGGAAAAGCATCTTAGTACATGGACAGCACAACATTTATGGCAGACACTGCTACTCCTGAAATTCTGTCTCTTAGTTGTAACCCACGGTGTCATCTAGATACACATTTTAAAAGGAAAAATGGCCACGTGCCTTAAATTGTTTCCTTCCTGCTAACATAAGAAGACTCGGCAGATGCCTCTGTCAGGATTTAGACTTGAGATATGGCTTCTCTTAAATCATAAGTCAACACTGTAGCCATACGAGATCTAAACAAACAAACAATTACTCAGCATTTCAAAGAGTCAAACATATAATTTTGAGGAGAGAAATTGATTGGGCAAATTGTTAGCCTTCCCATCTTACTCCATCAGGAAATTCAGAACTCTGATACTCTGCAAAGTTTCTGCCCCACCCCAATCTCACCCCAAATAAATATTTCAAAAGACAGTGGCTATGGCAAAAATTTCCCATCAAAATTCACTCTTCTCCTTTAAGATCTAAAGACAGACCTGAGACCATCTGCTCACCCCCACACACAGGTATAGTTTGCACTCCCTCTGAAGCAAGGGACAAGTAACTCCTTGCCATGAACAGGGGCAGGAATAGTCACTTTGGGATCAAGACTTTAAGAAGTTGGCATCAAGCTGGCGACATAGCTTAACAGTAGTTTTCCTAACGTGTGAGGCCCCAGATTCCACCCCCACCATTGCAAGTAAAAAGGCAGAGGAAAAGGAAGAAAGGAGGAGAATGGGGGGATGGGGGAGGAGGTAGGGAGGGGGACAGGGGAGGAGAGGGAGGAACAGCATCTCTCCTTCATCCTTGTTCTCTTCTTTCCTGTCCACTAGCTAGATGTGAATGATAACTGGGTCCCTGGGAATTGCAGAATCCCAGCGTGAAAAGTCTCCCAGGCCCCTAAATCATCATACAGATGTTGTGCTAGAGTCTTTAACATTGTTACAGAATGCTACCTTCTATCAAAGTATCAAAGTATCTAACTAACCAAGTATCAACAACCAATCAGCCACTCATCACTGCATCCTCTTCCTCCTGTTTCCATAGAAGGTACCTCATGTCTGCCATCTGCTGGGCTCCCCCTCAGTTGGTTGCTATTGCCAGTTTTACTGGGATTACCAGATATCACTGCCTCCATGGGCACTTCTGCTGCACCTCCCAGGCCCTGATACCACACCCTTCTGAACTCAGCTGCCTCTTCAACTGGAACCCTCAAACACCTCAAAATGGAGCTAGAAAAATGGTTCGACAGTGAAACACACAAGTTGCTCTTCTAGAGGACAGGGATTCTAGTTCTATCTGCTGGTGTTTCAAAGACCTCTAACTTCAGATCCAGTGCCCTCTTTCTGGCCTCTGTAGGCACTGCACACACACCGTGCACAAATACACACCAAGGCAAAAATCTGTATTAAAAAAAAAAAAGAAAAAAAAAAGAACGTTTTTTTTTTAATTATATGTAAGTACACTGTAGCTGACTTCAGACACTCCAGAAGAGGGCATCAGATATTGTTATGGATGGTTGTGAGCCACCATATGGTTGCTGGGATTTGAACTCGGGACCTTTGGAAGAGCAGTCGGTGCTCTTACCCGCGGAGCCATCTCACCAGCCCAAGAACATTGTTTTAATCTTTAAATGACTTCAAGTTTGTGGTGAAGTCTTTCTCCATTTGATGCCGCATTCATTTGGCTTTAGCAGTGAAACAAAAAAAAACTTAATGGTGCTTAGGCAAGAAAAGCATTTATTTTCTCAATTCACAGGAAGCACAGATGCTAGGGAGATGATCCAGCTAATAAAGTGCTTGCCACAAAGGCATAAGGACCTGAACTCAGATAGCCAGTGCCCACACATAAAGCCAGGCATGGCAGCCCGTGCCTGTAACCCCTAAGCAAGGAAAGTGGGGACAGGCAGATCTGTGGAGCTCACTGACCAGACAGCTCTAAGTTCAATTATCTGTCTCAAATAATAAGACAGAAAAAATTAAGGAAAGCATCCAGCATCAACCTCTCACTTCCATCTGTATGTGCGTGCACGTGCACCTGCATACATACACACATACGTGTACACACACTCATACAAACACACCACATCTGCACATACTCACACATATGTATACACATTCACATGCACACATGCACATACATACACATGTACACACATACATGCACACATGTACACATGTATGCACACACATATATGCACACATGTACACATATTCCTCATACACACACACACATGTAAAAAGCAATGTCATTATTGCCAGTGCAACTTCATGCAATACCAGTGGGGCCCAAAAATGTCTTTTTCCCAGAAACCCACTCACTGCAGATTTCTCCAAACATAGTGTTGAGCAGAACCAGCTCTGGAGAACTCTGGAAGAAAGAGACTATGCCACAAGAATGAGATGAAGACTTCACCATGACTTTAGTCCCTGCAGTTAAGCATATATAAGTCTATTCTGTGCACATAAATGTGTTTGCACAAGACAAGAATGGCAATTGAAAGAAAGGTCAACTAATTGTGTCTGCTACAGACCCAAATCCCACCCTCATCTTAAACACATAGAGAGACAGTCACACTTCTACTACAAGAGACAACAGACACAGGCGAAGGGCATCTATAACCATGTCACATACACAGACACATGCACACACATACACATGTGTGAACATACACATGCATGCATGTATACATGCATGTAAAACATATACATATACACATGCACAAACACCTATACACAGGCACATGTACGTACATACATGTACATATACATACATGCATACACACATAAAGATATATACACTTATATACATATATATGCATCATGCACAAACATACACAAACACATGCACACACAAACATACACACACATACACACACACACACACACACATACACGTTTGGGCTCAAGTCACAATTTACTACTTTGTCACATCCTTCCTCCTTTTGCTTTGACAGTCACTTGACCAGATTTCAAGTCAATAAGCATCACATGATACTTAAACAAGGCTGTGGGAATGTGTTAGAAAAAGTATTGTCCCAAGAATTGCCTATATCCTGATGCTCCAGACAGAAAGAACTGTAAGGGTTCCAATTGTATTAACAATAACAATAATAAGGACAGATTATTTATTCAATATTAACTGCAGTTAAGTGCAAAAAGTAGACAGTGCATCAGAAATGATACATGTTAATATTCTGAGAGGGAAAAATCTAATTCATCCACAACTTCAAAGGAAAACATCTCCAAGGGAAATTAAGTTAATCATAAAAAGAAAAATGCCCTCAGAGTTGAATGCATTTTTTTAAGACTCAATATTTTTTCCTTCTGCCTATTTTAATGAATTTCTAAAATTATGGACTCTGAGCTACCTGAGATGAGCTTTCCAATTGTCCAAATTCTATACTCGGGGGCCTCTGTGATAAGAGGCTGAGCATGGGCTGCGTTTCCTAGAGATTTCTACAGCTCGTCTCTATCAAGTAACAGGTGAGAGAGATGTCTTCTGGCGTCACCTTAGGTTGGTGGCTTCCACTCTACATAATCTCCCTGGAGCCGACTATGAACTAGTCAAATGGCTGCCTGGTGAGAAGGATGAGGAGAAAAGGATTCAGAGGGATTTGTTTCTGCTCTGTGACTACAGCAATTCAAATTCCCCAGCCATCTCCTTCCTATCCTTCCTCCCCGACCCATCCCAGGTTCATCCATGTGTCCCCAAGGAAAGAGCTGTCAAAGCAAATGGGAATTAGAGTTGCAGGTAAAGAATCAAAGAGAAAGGAAAATGGAAAGAGCAGCCCTGTGAGTGGGAGTCAGGGTGTCTCACACAGCCAGAAGTGGTCACTTCAACCTGTGGCTGGTTGGATCAAAAAAGACAATAGTTTAGGTGACCTTTAACTTTTCAACCAATATATATCATTACATTAAAATATATCATCTACATTAATATATCATCTACATTATGTATCATATACATTAATATATATCATATGTGTTAATGTCATATATAATATATATAATATATGTTAATGATATGATATTAATGTTAAGTCCCACCCCTGTTATCTTCTCCTATGGCCTTCCCCCTCTCTCTTTCATGTCTTTGCATATCAGTGTGTCCCACAGCATTAATTAGGATTGTCTGAATAAGCATGGGTGGAGATTACTGGCTACTCAAGAGAGGAATATGACTCCCCTTCCCCCAGCAACCATTGACTCCTCTTCAGGGAGGGGTGGGGCCGATAAGTCCCTTTTCCATCCGCGAGAGGCCAATGGTCTCAGTTTTGTGCAGGTCTTGTATGGTTAACCACGGCTGTTGTGAGTTCTTGGTACATCAGGCATTTTGTGTCCAGGAGACAGCATTTCACAACATTCTTACCCATCCCCCGACTCCCACATTCTTTCTGCCCTTTCCTTCTTCCTCAGAGTTCCCTGAGCCTCCAGCAGGATAAGGGAAGGAAGGGGAGGAGAAGTGCTGACTCAGTACTTAGTATTTAGTACTTCCACCTCCGTGCTGACGTTGAAGAGCACTGATCTAGAACAACTGTGTGGCCCTAGAATATGGCAAGGAATGGAGTCGTCACCAAGGACCCGGGAAAGAAAGGCCACGGGCAGCACTGTGCGTTCTGCTAACCATTTGAAGGGGGCTGAGTAGCGCTCTTCCCTCTTCTAGAAGCAGAAGAGGAGCCATGTCCTCAATCATCCTTTGAGGCCAACACTGCTCTAATTCCAAAGCTGGACAATGACACTGGAAAAGAATCTACCTCAACCCTGCCTACTGCAAACACAAGAATTTACCACATTGCCAGTGTGAGTCACAGAACTCACAACCACAACTGAAAGGGCTGGTCAAGACAGAAAGCAAAATAGTTTAGATGGTTTTGTTTATTCAGTGGAGTTTTTTTTTTAATATCTGTTTTTTGAGATGGGTCTTGTGGTGATCTGAATGAAAATGGTCCCCATAGGCTCATAGGGAATGGCACTATTAGGAGATGTGGCCTTGTTGGTGTGGGTGTGGCCTTACTGAAGGAAGTGTATCACGGAAGGGTGGACTTTGAGGTTTCAGGAGCTCAATCCAGGCCAGTGGCTCACTCTCTCTTCCTGCTGCCTGTGGGTCCAGATGTAGAACTCTCGGCTTCCTCTCCAGCACCCTGTCTGCCTGTGGGCCACCATGCTTCCTGCCATGATAATAGACTAAACCTATGAACTGTAAGCCAACCCCAATTAAAAGTTCTCCTCCATAAGAAGTTGCTTCATAAGCTATTGTATCTATTCACAGCAATAAAACCGTAACTAAGATTGGTGAAATAAAAATACTTTTTCCCTGTGAATAACAATAGACAAGAGTTTGCTTGGCACATTTTCAGCTGAAGAGCTAAAAGTTTCTGAGCCTCTGGCAGAGAGATTGCTCTCTAAGCTGATGCTCTTCCTTGTCATTCTTGTCTTTCAAGGCAATATCTCTGGGTCTCAGGGGTTTATTCCCCAGCCAACACACACACATACACACACACACACACACACACACACACACACATACTGAACTGAAACCTTTTGAATCATTTTCTAACCCAAACTGTATTTTAATTTTTGCTCTTTTTAACAGCTTGGAGATATAAAATCTTGACATGTAAACAAATATTGATGCTTCCTTTGAAACCTGGGGGGAACGAGTCAATCAATTGGATAAAGCTAAACAGTTTGACCAGCTAGCTGGGCGTAGTTAGCCTAATGCTGTTGCCCAGGTGATTTGTGACCTTGTGTTCTGAAGGCAGCATCAGAAAGTGACTCCCCTTTCCTCCCCACAGAGTGTTCTTTTAGAAGTCTTACTGCCCTAGTTAGTTCAGTGCTATTTATTTTTACTTCTGTTCATTAGTTTAGTCCTCGGGAGAAATGTTCATTGTTTAGCAACATTGTTTATTTCCCATGTGTAGGCCTGGTTACAAAGCTGATACAAATCTCTCCAAATCTCTCCTGCCGCCGCCTCCTATGCATTTGTCATTTTCCTCATCTTTCTGTTGCCAGCCAACCATCCCACTATTATTCAGTCAGCTCCAAAGTAATCTAGGTAAATTGGGAATCACAGGTGTAGAGCAAGCCCCAGGGACCTCTCACCTGGCCCTCTCTGCTGTGGAAGCTTTCTCTATCAGATCAATCATAAAGCTACCCAGTGTAGACCTGGGCACTGGTTTTATTTAAATGCTGACTTCAGAGCACAATCTATCTAATTGTAAGTCCTCACCCAGCAATTATTTATTTCTACTCATATGATGCTTTCCTCGGGTGTTGCTCTGGGTAAAACAAATAAAACCAGAATAAATGACAAGAGACAGGAGAGGGGAAAGCTGTGTGTCCTGGATAGTGTTGTCAATTTGACACAAACTAGAGTCACCTGGGAAGACCCACAGTTGAGAAAAATACCTCCATGGTTTGGCCTGTAGGCAAGTCCGTAGTGCATTGTCTTAATGATTGATATGGAGGGCCCAGCCCACTCTAGACAGTACCACTCTTGGGCAGGTAGTCCTGGGTTGCAAAAGAAAGCAATCCATGAGGAGCAAGCCAGTAAGCAGCACTCCTCCATGACCTCTTCATTAGCCCCTCTTCAGGTTCCTGCCTTGAGTTCCTGCCATGACTTCCTTCATGACAGGCTGACTACAACTGGAAAGGAAAATTAACCCTTTCCTCCCCACGTTGCTTCTAGTTAACGGTGTTTGTCTCAGCGATAGGAAAGTAAACCAGGACGCATTATCAGTAAATTCTCCTAAGTGTTGATTCAGACTTGGCTGAGGATCTAATAACTTCAAGAGAGAATGTCATACACAAGGAAACAATGCCACCCTCAACCAAAACAGACTAAGGTCAAGCAAGCTACATTGAAATATATTTAAGGTTTCTTAAATATATTTCTCTAGGGTTGAGTTAATTGGTGTTGTCCCATCAGCAGGCATGTGCTTGTATGGATTCATCTATGTAGATGTGGACACCAACAAACCTCCACAAGGTCGAAGGTCAGCCTTGTGTGTCCTTCCTCAGAAGCCATCTGTCTTGCTTGTCCAGACAGGCTTTACTACTGGCCTAAGGCTTGCTGGTTAGACTAGGTTAGGTGGCAAGCAAGCTCGAGGGATGCCCAAGTGTCCATGCCCCAACACCACTCCCCCACAGCACCCCCAACAGCACTGGGATTGCAAAGCTGCAATAGCAGGCCTGGTTTTTATACATAGGCTTGAGGGTTCAAACTCGGAGACTCGGGCTTGCAAGACAAGCACACACCTTACCAGCTAAGCTGCTTCCCCAGCCCTTCATCATCAATTCCTTTTAAGTATCACAGTTTATAATTACAGACAGGCATGGCAGCATATGTCTTTAGTCCTGGACTCCAGAGCCAAGTGGATCTCTGTGAGTTCAAGGCCAGCCAGGCCTTCCTAGTGAGCATCTATCAATAATAATAATAATTTTCTCAATTCTTCCCCTTCCTCTCTCTCCTTTCCCAAATTTACAGCCTCTTCTTCCTTAACCATGCTGTTACATATACATATAAACAAACAGATATATATCTACAACCGGCTGAGTCTTTTCAGGGTCACCTTATATATAAGTTCCTAGGGTTGACCACTTGGCATTGGAGAGCCAGTAGGCGCTCATTCCTGAGGAGAAATTAGTTCTCCCTTTTTCAGAGGTTGTCCATTGCTTGTGTCTTTTCAACTAAGGGTGGGGTCCTCATGAGATTTCTGCCATCAGTGTTGGGATGTCAACTGTCGTTAGAGTTGTTCAGGTCTTATTTAGGAAGTCAACATAGAGATTTCATGGATGTGGCTTCTGTCATAGCTAGAAAGCACATGCTGACAAAAGACTCCTGGTCCCCCAACTCATAATCTTCCCGTCTGCACTCCCAATCTGCTTTCCTCAATGTCCCCTGAGCCTTAGGTACAGGGGTTATACGATAGACACATTGAGTGCTATAGAGAAAGTCATAATTAGTCATAATGACTAACTTATTTTAATTAGCCCCAAGGAAGTGATGATAATAGATTCCTCAACATACACAGACACCAAAGTCAACAAGAAGTCAAGTCCAGAAGAAGAGCCCAGAGCAAAGGAGAGGCTTATCTATATTCCCCATGTCCTCCTTGTCCATCAGAATGTTCTAAAGATGTACATGTATCCTTTCCTTGTAATGAGGGACACCCTCCCAAAAACGCTGGAACTTGCCCTATGTCTTAATCTGGACTTTGTTACTGTGAAGAGACACCAGGGCCAAGGCAACTCTCATAAAGGACAACATTTAATTGGGGCTGGCTTAGCATTTCAGAGCCATTATGATGGGAAGCATGGTATTATGCAGACAGACATGGTGCTAGAGGAGACAAGAGTTCTGCATCTTAATCAAAGGCAGCCAGGAGAAGGCTAGCTTCTGCAGGCAGCCAAGAGGAGGTGCTCTCCTAGGCACTGGGTGGAGCTTGAGCAGTAGGAGCCATCAAGGCCCGCCCACTCAGTGACGTACGTCCTCCTACAAGGCCACGCCTATTCCACCAAAGCCACACCTCCTAATAGTGCCAACTCCTATGGGTCAAGCATACTCAAGCCACCACACCTTAATAATCTCATGTTAGGAAGAGGAAATAGCTAAAACTAGCAGGAGAGGGAGAGAGTGTCACACAGTTCTGACAACCTGTCAGCGTTTGAGGCAGAACCCGACCATGACCAGGACTGCTTCCACGTATACTCCTCTTGCCTCTTTTCAAATGTAAACTCCGTGTCAAGAACCCAAAGATGGGCCAGAGACATCTCTGGGCCTCTTTGTTGCTCTTCCCAGAGTGGCCATGTTGAGTAAACCTCCTTCCTCTGCCTTCTGCTATTACTGTCTGTTTGATCGTGCTACCGAGGATGGGTGGCCAAGGCTGGGTTGTTAGGACTACCAGAACCCGCGCTCTGACCCTAACAATTCTGGAAACTGGAAGGATGAGTTACAATCAAAGATTAAAGGCTCGGACTCAAAAGATCCAGGAAATACAGCCAAAACCTTCATCAACCCCATCGGTACTCAACCTTCCTGATACTGTGTCCCTTCAACCACAGTTATCTTCATTGTTAATTCATAGCTGCAATTTTTTTTTTTTGCTACTGTTGCAAATTGTAATGAAAAATATCTGTGTTTTCTGATGATCTTATGAGATCCTTCTGAAAGGGTCATTTATTTAACAACCCCCAAAGGGGTGTAACCCACAGGTTGAGAACCACTGATCAACAGGGGGGAAAAGTGTTAAAATAAATAAAATCTAAAGAAAAAAAAGCTTATTAAGCTTTTATACCAAATTAATCAGGATATTCAATTCCTAGATGTAATAAAACATCTAGTCATTGGTTTTTGTCATTTTTTTTATCTACCAGAATTTTACAATGACTTCAGAGAGAGAGAGTGAAGAGAGAGAGAAAAGAGAGAGAGAAGAACGAGAGGGGAGAGAGGGGGAGAGAAGGAGAGAGAGAGAGAAAGAGAGAGAGAGAGAGAGAGAGTGAGAGAGAGAGAGAGAGAGAGAGAATGAATGAGAATATGAGGATGTGGTGGTTTCTACTGTAATTAACCTGTTCCTTCTGGGCCTGATTTGCTATGTCTCTTCAAATGATCTTTTGGATCATTCTAGATGCAGAATAAATAGTTCAGCCCTCATTAATAAACACACTCCGATTCTCTCTCTACCTGGCTCTTCTGTCTTCTGCCTCTCGGGATAACTAAAGAGCAGCACAAGAAGAATGCTTGCAATCTTGCTTCAGATCCTCCCACTCTGGTGGGGTGGAGGAGGCCCTCGGGGCTAGTTTGCAAGTTAAAGGGACTCCTGAAAGTTACCTGGTTGAAGATCTGAACATCCCTCTCCAGTGTAAGTAAGCAAGGGCAAACTCTCTTTGGTGACAAGAACCGACAATAAGAAGTATATTCAACAAACTTCAGAAGCCCTTTGTGCCCTCTGTTTTTTAAGTCAGAAAACCTATATTAGAAAGTTTGGACCTAATGTATCTCTGTTGTGGCACATTGCCCTAACTGGCTCTGCCTGTCACTGACAGACAGCCAAAGACATTTGAACACGTTGCTGCTCCTTGGTTCTGTAACAGAGGCAGAAATCTCTGCCCCTATTTTTAAATTATTTTATCAGTTCTTTATTTGCCCATCACTCATTTTCTATACAGAAGTATTTGAATTATGCATAAAACCTTTTAAAGGGCATTTTCAGATAAAGCACTTTATATTATTAAGCATTGTAAAATTATTATTGCACACCACTTTTATTATGTAGTTCATTTTAAATGGGCCAGAATATTTTAATCATCCATGGAAAGTCAGAGTTTATAGCTTAAAATTGAAAATATACCTACACATTTTTTCCATAAAATATGCGTGCATGATTTTCAGCCCCATTTAACTAATGTGTTTTTGGAAATATGTTACAATAGTAAATTCAACAAACCTCAGTCAAGGAAAAAAGTAATATAAAAAGTGTGATTTAATAGCAACGTGGTGGGCTTTTTTTTTTTTACAGGAGACTCTATTTTGAAATATGAATCATTTTACATAGATAACCTCTATATTTCCATGTCGTTTGTCTAAACAGTAGTCTGTACAACTCTGGGTACAGAATTGAAAATTATAGCAGAAAATCAAACTGTCAAAACAACATAAATTACCCACAATGCACTTGCAAAGTAAAAAATTGCAACTGGTAAAGAATTAAAGAATAGCAAACAAAAATCGATAGTATGCACACCCTAGTATGCACACAGGTTCAGAAATGTAGAATATTTGCAATCCTGTCACTGGAGAATATTTCCTTACTGCACTGGTGATCTGAAAACACATTGTCAGGTCATTGAATGATTTAGCTTTGCAATTACCTCCTGGTCAGCACACATAACATGTACAGGAAAGGAATTTTTTTCCTAATTAAGTCGCTTTTCTCAGATATGATGTCACATGAAACTAAAGCTTTCTTTTTTTTTTTTTTTTATGGTTCAGTGCTTTTATTGGAACCACTGGCTGGATAAAAAGCTTTTGATTCTAGTACAATCCCTTCCCATACAACAAATGCCAAGATAAGCATCGATCTTATGCCCTGCGTGACCAGTTGCTGGGATTCGCGTGGACAGCTGGAGGGCAATGCTGAACGGGACCAGGTTCTCATGGGGCTTCACTGCATGTTAGCGGGCACCAGGCTGCTGGAGCACGGACTACAGTGCGAGCTGGTTCCCAAGCGGCCATTCCCACAGCAGAGCTCAGAGAACAAACAACACTGTTTTCCTACAGCGCCCTCTTTCAGCTCAAACAGGGCAATAGGCCCCACGGATGAGAGTTCAGTTGACAACCTCGTGCTTCTGACAGAGTAAGAAACGTGCAGTGTTCCCTTCTCTTTGGATGGCACATGGTCTGCACACTGAACCTTGTGCGTCTTGGGCTCGTTCTTGCACATCAAAATGAAGCCAAGCCCAGCTGATACTTGCCGTGGGTCTGTTTTCTAGCCAGTTTCCCTCAGCGCTTGAGTAGCTTCTTCAGCACATTCTTGATTGATAAATGCATGTGCACGCTAGACAGGACCCTGTGGCGTTTGCGGAGCAGCCTGTGCACCACAGGGACAGGGAGGCTGGTTTTGCATAGATCACAATGTCATTCCGTTTCTCCATCCTCGCCAAGCACCAGATTCAACTCCAATGCATTAGTGGTTACAGCTGTAAGCTCATCAACTTGCCAGGTGTCCATTCCGTCCAGGTTGGCATCTGGAGCATAAACAGTCTTTGAAAGACCATGTCTGCCACCTAAAACTCATACAAGAGCTTTAAAATATCATCTTGACATGGTTTCCTGCATGTGGCCAGCAGCTGGCGCTCTTACTGGGCACATTGAGGAGAGACAGCTACGGGTGGGGGTGGGGAGGTGGAGGGAGGGGTCCAGACCAGGTGTCACCAGATACAACAAGACCCTAACCAAAGGAGGGAAGGTACCATGAGAGGGACATGAATGCTCAAAGACTGCCGATGGCCACGTTGGTGCTCAGCCACAATGGATCTCGGAGCTAGTTTGTTAGATGTGCACATTTCTGTCGGGCAAAATTGGTTCCTCCTCCTGCTTTGTCAGATTTTGTCAGGGAATGCTGGCTAGTTTTATGTCAAGTTAACACAAGCCAGAGTGATCTGAGCTTAGATTGAAAACTTGCCTCCATAAGATCTGGCTGCAGGCAAGCCCATAGTGCATTTCCTTAATTAGAGATTTAGGACATCCCTGGGCTAGTGGTCCTGGGTTCTGTAAGAAAGGCTGAGCAAACCATGAGGAGCAAGCCAGTCAGCAGCGCCCTCTGTTGATTGATGTAGGTAGTAGGTGCCACAGTGGAGAGAGAAGCTCACCAAAATGCCAAGGGATCAGAGAGAGGGATTCGCCTTCTCAGAGAAGGCCGACACCCAGCTAGCTCACTCCAGTTACTTTGTTCAAACATTATGCAAGGTTAATCAGGCCTGGGAAAGGTTCCAACTACCAAAGTTCTCTTGCCCTTGCTGCCTGTGAGAGCAGACGACCCACACAAATCTCAGGCCCTTCAGACTATGGCTAGCCAGAATCAAAAGAACCCGAGTTTGCCAGGAGTGTCTTAGGAACAAGGTTGGTGCAGCTGCAAGCTTTCACACAGCACCAAGCGCAGATTCTCCTGAGAGACATTTCCTCAAGGTTCAAACAGTCTGAAAATGTTTTCTCAGCCTCTATTGATTGACCTGAACATAGTAAAGGCTTTAACTGAGACATTTCACTCAAAGCCAGACATAAAGGCTTTACATACATATCACTATAGCCCACCAAGGTCAGCTCCTGCCTCTGGGTTCCCGCCACGTTTGAGATCCTGCCTCTGAGTTCCCGCCACGTTTGAGATCCTGTCCTGGCTTCCTTCAGTAATGAGCAGTGATATGGAAGAGTGTTCAAAATACTTTTCTCCCTCTGTTGCTTTTGGTCATGGTGTTTCACCCAATCCATAGAAACCATAACCAAGAGTGGGATTGTTTATTTGGAGGGGGGGTGTTTGATTGATAATTGGTTTTACTCCATACTGGGATTGAATCTAGAACCTCACTCAACCTGAGTAGGTATGAACTCTACCACTGAGCTACATCCTCAGCCCACATCGTTTCCATAGAGGAAGTCCTGTGCAGAGCGGAGCAGGTCTAACCTCCTGCTTTGCATGGCTGGGTGGTAACTGGAGCTCTCAGCTCAGACAGGCCATCAATACGGCACAGTGAATTTGCATAGCTCTTCCCTCCGTGGAATTCCAAGAACTGCATCGTCTCATTGGGACACATAACATCGTTTCTGGGAGCAACAAGCTGGGAAATGTCTTCATTTTAAATACCCAGCGAGGAAGGCGAAGGGAGACCGATGACACCTTCCACCAAGGAGCTTGAAAAGCCTGGTGATTGCAGAGCTCCTAACGATTGCTTTGGCAGGATTCCAGAAGCAGGTCGTCTGCTGGTCAGCCCCAGGCTCCTCATTGTCACAGTGGCTCATCAGACAACCATGTAAGACATGTGCTTCAGGGCTGACAGACCCCTGACCTGTGCCTTCTCTATCGCCTTTGTCCAGTATCCCTTCCCATTCAGCCCACCGCCGCCTTCACCCACAACCCACCCTTTTCTTCAGCCCCTACAATTCTGCACTCCTTCTCAAGGGGACAGTAAGAAAGGAAACACTTCTAGCCTCCTCAGATCTTGGCTTCTATGACATGGGCTTTCTTCTCTGCATATTCTTTTGGATTAGCATAGCTAATAGCAATACTGTCTCCTGACTTGGACTGCTGTGCCCTGGTTCTCCTTCCAGGCTTCTATGATGCGGTGATGCTGATCATTTTTTTAACCCGTTCTGCAGCCTGATCCTCCCCCAGTGCTCCCAGGGCAAAGCCCAGATGGCTCCTTCTCTGGGTCATGCAGCTCCTACTGAGGTGGACTTAGTGTAACTCTTACAGACCAAGGATGGCGCTGAGGAAGATGACCCCACCCCCACCCTGGTCAACCACAAGACTGTGGTCATAAGTAGACTACTAGTGAAGCCCCAGAACTGTGACTGAGTCTGGCTCTCTGCCAAGGAGGAAGTGGGAGAAGAAAGCCAGTCAGCAAACAGCCCAGGATGGGCACCCCACAGGCCACAGAACTGAAGATACCGGCCTCAGAGAAGTCTTCTGGCTCAAAATTGAGCAGCAAAGCTGTATTGCAAGCCCGAGGAGAAGGCCCCATGTCCAGGATGGAACTCTGGGACCCTGTGGTGCATTGTGGGACTTCTCAGCCTTTCTTTTATGATGAAGTAATGCGAATTTTAATTTGGGGTGAGACATTGTGACTAGGATTTTCCACTACTTGTAACCAAATGCCTTCTTACTCAATTCTTTTTCCCATTAAATGTTGACCAGAGTGATGACCAAATAGTCAAAGCTCACAGGTTTCAGACATCTTGGCTTTTTAATTTTTAACTGGAATCACGTTCCAACAATTGAACAAGGCTGGAGCCCCTTCATCTCTTGGATAAGGCATAATAATTCATTAGGTGTTACTGATAAAGTTATATTTTAAGCTTAAATTACTGTGTTTAAGAGATCTAGTGAACAAAATCGCTTCTAACCTGTAAGTCTCGCTTGCCCAAGGTCAGAGAATTTCCCGGCATGCTGGGGGGCTGCTGTTCATATAAGATAATGAGCCACATGTTGTCACTTCTGTAAACGAAGTTGGCTGCCCCAACTGCACAGGATGTGCTTGGTCACAAGTAGGCAGAAGGTATGTAAGCAGGAAGTTGTGTCAAAATGTATGCTTACAGGTCTGGAGAGATGGCTCAGCAGTTAAGAGCACTGACTGCTCTTCCAGAGGTCCTGAGTTCAATTCCCAGCAACCACATGGTGGCTCACAACCATCTGTAATGGGATCTGATGCCCTCTTTTGGTGTGTCTGAGGACAGCAACAGTATACTCATGCATTAAATAATTTTTTTAATGCATGCTTACATTGATTGGCTGAAGGCAGGAAGTCTTGTGAATTTTGTCTTTATGAGCTCCTGCCTAATGTAATTAGGTCCCATTCTCTGAAAAATCCCAGGTTTGGACCTGGCCAGCGTCCAGCGTCCTGGCTAGTATTTAATAAAGCTGGCCTCAAATTTGGCTCAAAAATAGTAATCATGGTCTTATTCTTACCCAGTAGCGTTAACAAAACGAAGCATTTAAGCATGAATGCTTAATTCTGTCATGAAATGCAGAATATTCTGGCTTAAGCAAAGAGACACAAAGGGGATGGTAAATAATTTCAGCTCAGAAAAGCCGAGTCCTGTCTTCAGAGCTCCCTAGCTGTGTGTCCATGCGGAAATAACCTAAGCCTAGCTATAGTTTCTTTATAAAATGAACAGAATACACTCTGCCTCAGAGGGCTGTTACATAAAATAAAATCACACGTCATACTAGTGACTACTGACTACAACAATTACCTCTATGTGAATGTATTTCCTACAGTTTTGGTAATAGCCTCTGTTCAGGTTGCTGTGACAAAATGCCATAAGCTAAGTAGCTTATAAACAATATAAGTTTGCCTCTGAAAACTGAGAAGTCTACATTCAAGGCCCTGGAAGATTCAGGGCCTCGGTGTAGGCGATTTGCTCCCTTTCCTTAGATGGTAGACAAGGCAGCTTTCTGGGGTCCTTTAAAAATAAAACAAAAATAATCCTATCCATGAGGGCTCTGTAACAGACCCCAGACCTTAGCACGCTGACTCTATGATAGGAGTGACATTCAGGCTGTAAATTTCAGCACGTAGACATCACCACCTGCCAAAACTGAAACGAAGACCTAATCCATCAAAGTCCAAGTGCTGGGAAAGTCTCACAATGTACTGGCCTTGCTTTTGGCTTCTGTAGTTCTGCGCCTGGCTCACTGTTCTTGTTACCTGGAGCACGCCAGCCCAGAATGTGGGTTTTGTGCTTAAAAGCTCAGCCTGAGAAAAGCTTGGGGCTACACTGGGCTCCTGAGCAGCCAGTGTTGTCACCAGCTGCCTAATAAAGGCTTGCTGTTGGCTTAAAGCTATGACCAAGCAGCCTTCTCTGGTGGATGCTGCACAACAGGCTCCACTCTCATGATCAAACCCCAACCCAGTATCATCCTTTTATCATCAAGCAAAAAGATAAGGGCAGAAGTTGCCCTTGATGTGGGGGCTTGGTTCTAACCGAAGGTAGACCCAAAGAAGCCCCAACACAGACTTGGGGGTTAGCTCAGGGAACACTCTGACATTATAGTCTCTCGTGAGCAGAGCACAAAACTGGTAACCTAGACCCCCACACTGGACCTCCAGAACCACCCCAAAACAGATGGCTGGGATTTCCTGGTGGGCAGATGTTAAGTAGTCAATTCAAAGGAGGTTTCTGCACTTCGTTGCGAGTTTTTACCTGACCATATCTGCACCATTCACTGAGATGACTCCAGAATGTTTGGTATGAGTAAATCCCTTATCGTGATTTTTTCTTTCAGAAAGCACAGAAAACAGTAAATGGGATTTCCAGAACCCAGGAACTTGGTTGTCTTTTCTGCCCCCCTTTTATTTCCCCACAGGAGAGTAATTGGATATGTATAGTTAGGAACTAGGAAGACACTGGAAGAATTTGAGATCAGAATTCTCAGAATCCTAGAGGAGCCATTTCCGACGCAAGGTCCTAAGGATTTCCAGACGATGCTGAAAGACTGAGCATGTTTGGAAGCAACACAAGAACAGCTTTCTGTGATGCTTAGACGCTGTGGTTTTAAGATGCATGTGGTCTACAATATGCTGATGAGGTCTGCAAACCACTCTTTGTAGAGTTTTTGTCCCTCCTGTCAAGATCGGTAATTGTCACTTCTTCATTTCTGCTTGCGCTATATGTGGACGTGGGTATTAACTTCCACGCGGGTTTCCATGAATACTCATTGCAGCCCTGCTGATCATTGAACTTCTCAAGGTTAACCTTGAGAATGAGAATGTCAGATCAAAGCAAGGCAGAGAAAGAAACATGGCCAGAGTATCTGGGTGATCCTGAGAAATTACAGCTCTTGTCACACCTTGGAAGGTGTGGGCAGGTCCACCTCCCACTGTCTCAGTCTCTGTCCCTACTCCCAAGGCTCCCACCCCACAGCAAAGACCTACAGTTTTATGTGGCCATCAACATAGAGTTACCTCGTGTTTCGTAAGGGGAGGAAGGTGGCTTACAGTTGGACAGAGGGTGTTTTCCAATTTGCGCAACTCCTTTCATTCTCCAAACTGCTGTTTCCTAGCTGTAAAGTGGCTACGACAACATATGGGCACTTTATGCTTCTAGACTTGAAAACGGAGGAGGCTAAACAGCATGACTTCTCTTAAAAGCACTTTGAGCTTTAAAAATGTCTAGCGCATTTGGCCAGGTGATTCACTTTGGGAAATCTGTTCTCAGAAAATATCTGAAAGAGACCTGAATCAGCTGGCATTCACCAGCCGGCACTGGGCAGCAACCATTCACCACACACACACACACACACACACACACACACACACACACACCGGCTCAACACAGGACTGCCATCTGCCTTCCACCTCCAACATTCGCCCACTCTCCTCATCTACTTCCTCTTGGGAGCAAGGACCCCCCCCCCCATGACTTAGGAAAAAGGAAGCCAAAGTGAATCATGCAGAATCCCCTTTAACAGGCAAGAAAGAAATGAGCGTCCACCATGAAGGTAAGAAAAACCCCTCCACGTTTATTGGAGAGAATCTGATCACAGGATGCATTCCATGCTCCGGGTTACACACCTTATCTACTCTTCTCATCCTCCTTTTGCACAGCTAGTTTACACTAAATGCCTTTGTATGTCAGACGCCATCCAAGTTGGCGGGATCATAGCATTTACACTTAGTTGATGAGGTAACCGTGAAGCAGAACACTACGAGGCTGAAGAAATGGCTCCATTCCCAGCACACATCCATATCAGGTAGCTAACAACCTCATGTAACTTCAGTTCCAGAGAATTCAGTGTCCTCTTCTGTCCTCTGGAGGCAGGCACACACATGCAGACACAACACACACACACACACACACACACACACACACACAATTAGAAACATCTTTTAAAAATAGAAATTGAATGGGAAAGGTGAGATAAAAGAGGGAGGACATGATTACTCCTCAAGTGTGGAGTTTTGTATTGCAGCTCTAAGGGAGAAAGCAGGCAGAGGAGAGTCCAGGCTGAACATGGCCGGCAGACTAAAGCTAACCATGAGAGAGGAGGGGGAGGGAGAGCAAGAGAGAAGCAGAACCAAGAGACTGGTGTAGCCGAAATGTCCGAGTTAAATAGGAATCGAGCATACATCCTGTGCAACTGGGGTAACCACACTTGTTAACAGAGGTAAAAACCACAAGGCTTGTTGGCTTGTTGTCTTACGTGAACAACACCTCCTACCCCAAGGGTTCTAGGACATTATCTGCCCTTGGACAAGTGGGGTTTCCATGTTAAAGGAATTATTGTTTCATAAATCTTTTAGGCACAGCAATTTAAACTTAAAACAAAGCATTGGCCATCACAGTATTCATGACTAGATAAAAATAAGTTCAGGGGTGAGAGACAGAAAAGAAAAGGAGGGCTGGAGAGATGGCTCAGCAGGTAAGAGCACAGACTGCTCTTCCAAAGGTCCTGAGTTCAAATCCCAGCAACCTCATGGTGGCTCACAACAATCCATAATGAGATCTGATGCCCTCTTCCGTGTCTGAAGACAGCTACAGTGTACCTATTTATAATAAATCTTTGGGTCGGAGTGAAGGGGGGGAGGGCTGAGCAGGGGTGGACCAGAGTAAGCAGAGGTTCTAAAATCCAATCCCCAACAACCACATGGAGGCTCACAACCCTCTGTACAGCTACAGTGTACCCATATAAAAAGGAAAGGAAAAAAAGGAAAGGGGGCTGAGCTCTGATAGTTCAAGGTTAAAGGTTAAAAATGGCAGAAAGAAAGTCGAGAGAAGGAGCCTAAGAAGCAATAACCACCAGGGCAGGAAAGAGCATCATCTCAAGACAGGGAAGCAGGCCAAGAGCTGCCAAGAGGACAGGCTCAGTGTGTCAGGCCAACTGGAATGCATTCAAGAACCAGGGACATGGGAAGGGAAGGGAGCGATGAAGACACGGCCTGTTCATGAGGTTTCGTCGGTGACAGGGAACCTCTGTGAGGCTGTCACTGGAGAATGAAAATGTAGTTTACTCAGAATGGCAACACACAGGACAGCAACCTGTAGGCACTGCAGGAACAGCCCCAGGTCTAGATCCTGCTACGGAGTGCTAAGTTCAAGCTGTAGATACCCAACAGCCAGAAACTAGCTTCACACTCTAAAATTAACAGA
Organism: Mus pahari; assembly: GCF_900095145.1. NCBI lineage: Eukaryota > Metazoa > Chordata > Mammalia > Rodentia > Muridae > Mus > Mus pahari. The sequence continues at coordinate 50,280,179 of NC_034598.1, read as the reverse complement.
AATTAACATAGGTGAGTATCCTCGGTTTGAACTATTTTCCAGCATCCCCCGTAGACCCATGGCGTGCAATGGTTTATCATACTGCTCAAGCACAAACCTGAATCCCACATACTACAAGGCAAGTGGTGGGCAGGTCTGAATTATGTAGGTGGTGAATGAACTGGGCCAACTGCCCAGGGTCTGCTCTCAGTGGTGTGCTCCTTAAAACAGTTATTCAAAGAACAAAAAGCACATTTCCGGAAGGAAGCCATCCTTACGGTCGAAGGCTGCAAAGAAGTAGAGATTTTAGGATACTAGGCAATCACTGTGGTGTCAGCTTGACACAAGCAAGAGTCATTCTGAAGAGAGCCTGTCCATTGAGAAAAATATCCCTGGCAGAATGGCCTGTGGGCAGGCATGAGGTGCACTTTCTTGGTTCATGATTGATGTGAGAGGGTCCAGACCCTGGGAAGATGGTCCTGGGATGTAGAGGAGCAAGCCAGGAGGAACAAGCCAGTGAGCCACTGACTCTGTGGCCCCTGCGTCAATGCCTGCCTCCAGGTTCCTGCCCTGACACCCTGCGTGATGGACTAGAAGCTGAGTTGAAATTAACTCTTTCCTCCTCAAGTTGCTTTTGGTCAGTCTTGGAGTTTTATTGCTTCAAAGAAACACTAGGGCCAAAAAGCAGGTTAAGGGAAAGAAAACAAGTTTATATCCATAGTCTATCACTATGTCAGGACAGGAACTCACACAGGCAAGGAACCTGGAGGCAGGAGCCGACGCAAAGGCCATGGAGGGGTGCTGTTTATTGGCTTGCTCCCTGTGGCTTTGTTCAGCCAGGGCTGGCTCCACCCACAATAAGCTGGGCCCTTCCCATCAATCATTTATCAAGAAAAGGCCCTACAGCTGGGTCTTACAGAGCCATCTTCTCAATTGAGATTCCCTCCTTTCAGGTGACGATAGCTTGTATCAAGTTGACATAAAACTATCCCGCACAACTGACCCCTTGTTAACTTGACATGTGAACATACTGCTGTTAACTTACAACCTGCCCTTCCTTGTCCATCCCTAAGGTCACACATTAATGTCAACATCACAACATAAAACATTTTTCAAACTTTAAAATCCCCACCCATCTTTATAAACTGAAACTCTTTAAAATGTGTCTCTAAAAATCCAAGGGGTCTTTTAAAACCTAAAAATCTCAAAAAAAAAAAAAAAAAAAAAAAAAAAAAAAATACTCAGTGTGTAGAATGTTACCTCCAATAAAGTAAAAAAGTAAGTTAAATACTTTCTTACTTCAAGNAATGTGTCTCTAAAAATCCAAGGGGTCTTTTAAAAAATAAAAAAAAAAAAAAAAAAAAAAAAAAAAAAAAAAAAAAAAAAACTCAGTTTCTCAACTGTGGGCTCCAATAAAGTAAAAAAGTAAGTTAAATACTTTCTTACTTCAAGGGGGCACAGCCACAGTCTGAACAAAGCAAAATCAAACTCCAACAATATAAATAACTCAACATCAAGTGTCTGGGATTTACTCACGATTTTCTGGGCTCCTCCAAGGGGCTTGAAGAGCTGCTTCTCCAGCCCTGCCCTCTGCAACACATACAACTCCTAAGAAAGACCCAGCAGGCTCCACTCCTCCACTGCTGCTCTTCTTGATGGTCATCCTGGGCTACTGGGGTCTTCTGCTGCAACTGAGCTGCACTTTCATCAATACCCCCCATAGGCTCTCGTCCATCTCCTCTGTGTGGCCCCTTCAGTCCTGGGCTTTCAGCTTACGCTGAGGTTGCACCTTCACCAATGGCCTTAGCACCTCTCCAGGACCGATTCGTGCCCTCAAAACCAGTACCACCTGGGTGACTCTTAAACTACCAAGTTCAGCTGCCAGCCCAAGATACAACCCCAGCCAGCTCTGGAACACAGCTTCTCTGTGCTCTCAGGAAACACTTCCCAGATGTCACCTCCACGATGCTGGTCTCTTCTAATCACTGCTAATTTCTCAGCTCCAGTTGGCCAGAATCAACTTTCCCAGAAAAAGAAAAAAAAAAAATCCCTTTAGCAGTTGTGGTATCTTGTTAACCGCAGCTGATTTTTCATCCCCAGCTGATCAGGACCACAGAATCTTAATTCAAAGTAACAAATGGCCTGTATAGAGTCTTTAATCTTCCCGCTGAAATTCACAAGACAGGTCTCCAACTTCAACATAGTTCTCAAATTCCTATCTTCCAAGCAGTCACGGAACAGCTCATCAAGTTTTAAACATCCGATGGCTTCTCTCTCCAGCCCAACGTTCCAAAGTCCTTCTACAATCCTCCCAAAAATAAGGCCAGGTCTGTCACAGCAATACCCTGCTCCCTGGTACCAACCTGTCTTAGGCAGAGCTCCCTGGTACCAACCTGTCTTAGGCAGGATTTCTGTTGCTGCAATGAAACACCATGCCCAAAAAAGCAACTTGAAGAGGAAAGGGTTTATTTGGCTTACATTTCCACACCATTGGTCATCCCTGAAGGAAGTCAGGACAGGAACTCAAGCAGGGCAGGAACCTGGAGGCAGGAGCGGATGCAGAGGCTTCCTGGCTTGTACATCACGATGTGCTCAGCCAGCTTTCTTATAGAACCCAGGACCACCAGCTCTGAGACTAGCACCACCCACAATGGGCTGGCCCCTCCCCCATCCATCACTAAGGAAACTCCCTACAGCTGAATCTTATGGAGGCATATTTTCATTTGAGGTTCCCTCCTCTCTTTAACTTGTGTCAAGTTGGCATGAAACTGTGCAGCGTGCAAGAGACAATGGAAGGATTGAGTCATCTTGCTTTTGACAATGGGACCTTGAGTTCTGAGAAAGATGAGAGAGAGTAAGGGATCCACAGGTGAGAGAGCAGACGCATCCGCCGGATGCAGCAGTGGCGTGTAAGTCACGTGCTATAGGTGTTTTGCTCCCACTAACATCCGCTTTCACCACTGCGTCCAAAACAGCCTGATTTCCTGCATGATCTGAAGTAAGTTAAGATAGAGCTGTGCTCCACATTTTTGATTGATCCAGAACCTTTTTTTAAAAAGAAAACAGGCACGGGAGTCGAGATGAAGGTGGATTTGAAAGTTCTGGAAGGCAGGAAACTAGGAAACTAGGCCAGCGGGTGACTGAGAGGACAAAGTTCTTTCCTGGACAAAAAGATGTTGTGCTACTTACGCTTTTCCAGAGACACAGACTGGCTGTGTAAGAATCTCCCGCGATTGTTGCTAAGGAACGACCTGGAAGGCTGCAGCCTCCCAAGCAGCTGTGGGCCTGGTGTCACCAGTGACTGGTTTGGGGGGGGGCAGATGACGATCAGTTTATAATCACCCCCTGGTGTTCACTTGGTGGTCACACGCCCATGTAGCTGGTCACATGTCCATGTAGCAAGCCATAGGCTGTTTCCCAGAAGACCAGTCATCTACCGAGGTGGAAGTCCTGCTCCATCCACAGGATACACTGTAATTCCCCTGTAGAAGTCTCCTAGAGTCTGCAAGTCACACAGACATGTCAGATCTGCGAGGTCCCACAACAAAGTACTTTGGGTGACAATCTCTTGCAAATCCTTCTGGTTTTCTGAGTAATGCTTTGGCCTCTGTCTATAATCACCCAACTGTACACATAATACACCATCATGCCTACATTTCTTGCAATTGGTCCAGAACTTACACAGGGAGAAGAAGTCACGCTCTTACCCATGAGTCACAAGGACCCCAGCTCTTTTTATTTGAGCACTTGGGGGGGGGGGGTGTTTAACCCTTAAAGCTGAGTTCCTCGTGATACCCAGTGACTGGCCTATATGAAACGAATCTGAAAGTCAAGGATGAAACAAGCACCAGTAACCAAAGAAGGTTGACTCAAAAATAATTTACTGCAAAATGGAAAATCCAGTCAATCAACTCTTTGGGGCTTTTTTTTTTCCACTGCCCTAATCGCCCAGTTTGATGGATGGCCCAGTTCATTTTGGTCCCACAGCCTATAAATAACAACCCTAAGATTCCTTGCAAAGCAGGGCCTTTGGTAAATGGAGAATCATTTTAACTGTGTGAACATTACAGCTTCAAACCCTTGGCTTCAAATCATATTTATTTTGTATTCTTTCAGGCCAAGCTGAACAAAAAAATGCTAATCTAACCCAGTTCAAAAAACAAAGAGGACAAAAATTTCACTTGAAATGGGGTCATTTTTATTCCTGTCTTCTCTGCCTTGGACATAGACGTTTAATATTTAAATGTTATTCCCTGTGAGATCTGGACTTTCAGTATTTTGTGCCTCTGACAGGATTCAAATTTCAGATTCTACCTTGTGTGAAAATATCATTTTAAAGTGTGCGCCCCAGGGGAATGATATTAAAGCCGAGCCTTAGCATTTTTTTTAAGATGAACTTTTTTCAGAGTTCTCTTTTAAAAATGTGGGTTCTTTCCTCTCCTTCCCAGACGCCAGGAGTTAAGGAACAGTAGCTATCACTTTGTCCTAGTTAAGATGCATTCTGGATCTGCTAGCAAATTATTTATTGTAAGCAGAAAAGTAATTGCTAAATGTAGTGAGGTTATTGAATCTGCATTTAATATGTTAATTACAATGTCTTACAGCACGCTAACTGTGCCTTTTGATTCTGCTCTAAGATGTTGCTGTTGTCTTTAATTATAATTTGAATATTAAGAACAGGCCCTTTGTTTTCTTTTGCTATTAGTATAATCCTGAAAACACCTGCCCACCACGTTCTACGCACTAGGGGCTGCAGCAATTAATAGCAGCAAATCTTATGAAATCGCTTTTTATCCTCCAGCAGTCTGAACAAATTGGGTCATTAAAATATCTTAGCTTAAATGCTACATTGCTCTGGCACGTCTCACAAGGCTGCATAAATTCTGTCACTCCAAAGACCATAATTCATATCACAGAAGAAGTACACCATTCTGAATTTAACCATAGAGTGTCCACTCATAACCACAGGCATGTGTCTGGTGGAAATACCTGAATTTACCAAATCACGACAATGAGGATTCCCCACATTGTCCTTCATTGGTATTTTCCTGGCTAAGTTTCCTGATTCCTTTCACATCCTCCATGACAACAGTCTTCCAAGATTTCCTGAAGAGAGCTAACTTTAAGAAAACACAGAGTTGGTCCTGCATCTCAGCGTATGTTGGGATGGCAGAAATCTTTTTTCTCTCTCTCTTTTTGAATGGGTGGGTATTTTGACTGCCTGTCTGTCTCTCTGCGTACTGCGTGCAATCAGTGCCTCTGGAGAACAGAAGAGCCCACAGATCCCGGAGACTGGAGTTACAGAGAGTTCTGAGCTGCTGTGTGGGTTCTGGGGACCACGGGGGTTCCTCTGGAAGAGCAGGTATTGGTCCTAATCACTGATCCACTATTCCAGTCTCCCTAGCCTTTCGGTTCGAACTTTGTTATGGTCCATCTTCACAGATGGAGATTGACGGGTCGACACATTAGAGGAGTGTGGATTTTATGTCAGAGAGCCAGAACCCACAGGTGTTGTCCGGTCTTGTGCCAGTGTGCCGTTATCCTACCCAACAGCATCAAAACCTGAAGAGAGGGCTCAATGTGAAAACAACCAAAAAATTCCATAACTAAAATTATCAGAAGAGGTAACAGCAGCCATTCAGTGATAGCCTGCAAGTGAGTGGCTAAGAGGTTCAGTCTGCTTAAGTTACTGTAACAAGCCGGGGGGGGGGGGGGGCAAAGAGAAGCAGGGGATCACACATCTGAGTATATCAAGTCCTCAAAAACAAAAATAGGGCTGGAGAGCTGGCTCAGCCCGAAAGAGTGTACACTGGGCTTGTGGAGGATCCCTGGTGGAAAGCGTACCTACCCCCGAAGGCAGGCCACTCACGACCTCTTGAACTCCAGCTCTAGGGGGTCAGATGCTGCCTTCTGGTCTCCACAGGCAGCTACTCTCACATGTGCACAAACCCACAAGACAGGCACACGTGTAAACACATGTATACACATAATTTAAAATAAAATAAATTACAATAAAATAAATCTATTAAAGGGGATTTGGAGTGCAGACCCTTTACCAGATACTTACAGGAAAAAGAAAAAAAAAAGAAACAGAGAGATACATCACTGTCACACTCATAATTCTAAGACTGAAGACACTAAAGTCACCAACCTGCCCGCTGGCTCTGGTTTTCTGCAGGTGACACCCTGCTCAGGTAAGTCATCATCAGAAGTGATTACTGAACCACAGAGATAATCTTGACAGACACTAATTGAGTAACTCATGTACCAACCACCACACCAAACACTGCACATCATAGTAGAGAATTACATCCTGTGGAGTGGGAAGTTTAGCTTCAGAGGAGACATTAGACAAATTAAGATAGAGAACTGTATAATTATTGATTAAAGGCGATGAAGGAAGCGTAGTAACTAGAAAGACCTGATTTGGATTGGGAAATCACAGAGGCCCTGTCCGTGGAAAAGATGTTTAAGCTAGTATTTGAAGCATCTTTCAAAGTGGGGAAGGAATGTCCCACCCAGCAGAGGAATCAGAAGGGCAGTGACTTCCAGAAGGCCTGACACAGATTCAGTCCAGGTTCGGTCCACATGACCAGCTGGCTTCCTGGATGCCGTCTTTGTCTCCCCGACCCTCCTACACAGAACACCTGTTAAAGAAAGGAGCCTCCAGAGCGGGAATGCAGGGGAGCTGAACTAGCACGTTTAGATGTTGTTCTTTTTGTTTATTTTATGATTTATATGAGTATACTGTAGCTGCCTTCAGATACAGAGGGAACCGGATCCCATTACAGATGGTTGTGAGCCGCCATGGGGTTGCTGGGAATTGAATTCAGGACCTCTGGAAGAGTTGTCAGAGCCCTTAAGCGCGGAGCTCTCTCTCCAGCTCGATGTTCCTTCTGTGAATGTCAGTCCACTTTGTAGAGATTAGCAAGTCACTTAGGTCAAAACTGAGGTTGTGATCATCATTAGAGAGACAAAGCTTTGTCCTGCTGTCTGTCCCCCAATCAAATGATTCCCAGCTGACAGCTATTGTGTACTGATCAGGCCCTTGACACCAACCTACTATCTCCACATGGCAGACACTGAGCAGCCCTGGCGATCAGAACTCAGCCCTGGACTGTGGATTTAAGTTACATCTCTGAGCTGACAACCACCACATTCTTACAGTTTTTTACTCCTGTTCTCCAACTGCCCCCTCAACATCTCTAACTCCATTGACTGATAACTGTAACAGCCTTTTTAATTTTTTTTTAAAGATTTATTTATTTGTTATATGTAAGTACACTGTAGCTGTCTTCAGACAAACTAGAAAAGGGCATCAGATCTCATTAGGGATGGTTGTGAGCCACCATGTGGTTGCTGGGACTTGAACTCAGGACCTTCAGAAGAGCAGTTAGTGCTCTTAACGGCTGAGTCATCTCTCCAGCCCCAACAGCCTTTTTCTTAAATTAACTATCATTTATATTTATGGGGTAGAATGTAATGTTCTGTAATGTTTTGATACATACATACAATGAAGAATTATGAAATCAAATTCATCAACTTATTGCATCTCTTAATTGCCTTATTTTGTTGTGATACAACTCAGATTTACTCCTAGCAGTTTCGAAATACACAATACACTGCGTTACCCAGCAGATCTCGAAAACACATTTCTGCTACCCAAAACTTTTTTTTTCCTTTTCTGAAACTTGGTCCCATTATGTAATCTTGGCTGGCTTGGAACTCACTATGTAGACACACTAGGTTTGCAGTAAATTACAACACCTCTCATAACTGAAACTCTGTATCTCTTGACCAACATTTCCTCCTTAGCTACACCAGCCCTGCCCCCCCACCCCAGTCACCCAGGGTACTGCCTCCATTATTCACCAATACTCTCTGTTTCTGAGAGTTCATTATGGATGCCACAAACAAATGAGGTTATATAGTACCTGTCTGTCTGTGACTCTCTTATTTCAGTTAGCACAGTATCCTCAAGGCTTATCTATGTTACTGTAGACAGCAGGTGTTCCTTCCTATGGCTGAATAATATTACATTGTGTGCTTGTACCATGCTTGTCTATTGATAGATGCTTAGCTTGATTTTGTAGGGTGACTTTTTGTGACTAATGCTGAAGTGAACACCGGAATACAGATCTCTCTTCATGCCTCCTTTGGATAAATGCCCAGAAGTGGGGTTTCTGGGTCATTTGGTAGTTCTGTTCTTCATTTTTTAAGGAGCCCCTTCGCTACTCTCCAGAATGCTGTACTAATTTACATTCCCAGGAACAGCATACAGATGTTCCCCTTTCTCTATAAGCTCACAGCACTTGCCTTTGGTTTTCCAGCAATCATGCTAACAAGCATGAGGTAATTCCTCACTGTGACTCAAACTGCACTTCCCTGGTGGTTACTAATGTTGCAATTTTTCTTTATCTATCGGTCAGGTGTTTGTTTATCTGCCTTTCAGAAATACCTATACAAGTCTGTGGCCTTTTTCTACTAGAAAAGATAGATATTACTGCCCTGCTAATTAAGTTCAAAGTCTACCACTGTCTGGACAGCCTTCTGAGCTTGACACAATATGGAGGAATCCCTTCACTGGCAGAGCTTCTCTGACTTTGTCTGAGTTCAACTCCCCCACCTCCACCCCCCACCCCCACACACACCTCTACTTGAAGAACATCACCATAACCTTTGTTAAGATTAGAGGTTTAATTTCCTCTCTCCCTATAAGAACCTTTCAGCTAGCACCTGAGATTCCTGAAATCCTTCCCCATGCTAATGAGGCATTTCGGTATTATAAGCCTTCAGCTAATGACCTTTGCCCAGTCTGGATATTGTGACTCCCATCCCCAAAATTGTATGAGCCTTGGATCACACCAAGTAAAGTTGATCTGCCTCCTCGCAGCTGGTCCCAGTGTCCTATTTACTGTACATGTTAACAGGGCTCTGAACACACACACCACACACACACACACACACACACACACACACACATCTCTGTTCCCTTTGCCTTTGTGGACCAATATAAACCAACAATCCCCAGGGACAGGGAGGGTCACAGGGTACGATTTCAATTCTGATTTTGAATACACATAATTTAAAATAAAATATTAAAGCCAGGGAGAGTGGCACATGCCTTTAATCCAAGCATTTAGGGGACAGAAGAATGCTGATCTCAGTGAGTTCAAGGCCAGCCTATTACTATACTCTATTACTATATAGAGAAATCCTGGCTCAAAAATAGGTAGGTAGGTAGATAGATAGATAGATAGATACCAAAAAATAAAATAAAATAGGGGGTTGGAGAGATGACTCAGTGGTTAAGAGCATTGCTTGCTCTTCCAGAGGTCCTGAGTTCAATTCCCAGCAAACCACATGATGGCTCACAACCATCTGTAATGAGGTCTCTTCTGGCATGCAGGTGTACGTGCAGGCATGCAAATAGAGCACTCATATACACTAAATAAATAAAAATAAATCTTAAAAAATAAATAAAATTAATTAAATAAGTTATTTTTAATTATGCAAAAGCAAACCTCCTCCTACGGCAAGCCCTTCTCATCCCTGTACTTTCTGCATGTCGTCGGAAGGCAGGCCACAGCACACTCCTGGGTCACCCACTAGCAAGTGCCATAGTTCTTGTCCTTAAACCATCTTCACTTTCAGCAAATCTCACCCTTTTTCTCTGTATCTGTCTCAGTGAGTCTGGCTCTCTCCCTCCATCCTTCTATCCCCCAACACACACACACACACACACACACACGCACACACATGCATGCACACACACGCACATGTGCAGAGCAGGAGTAGGGTTAGGGTGTTCCACTTTGCTTTCTGTTGTAGCGAGTGATAAACCACTATGACCAAAAGCAACTTGGGGGAGGAAAGGGTTTATTTCATCTTCTAAATCGCAGTCCATCGCCAAGGGAAACCACAGCAGGAGCTCAAGCAGGAACCTGGAGGCAGGAACTGAACCAGGTACACCAGAGGAGTGAGCACTTCCTGGCTCACATTCACAGACCTTTCTTACACAGCCCAAGACCCCCTGCCCAAGGGCAGCACTGTCCACAGTGGACTAGCCCCCCCCCATCAGTTAACAATCAAGAAAGTGTCCCACAGATAAGCCCACGGGTCACTAATAGAGGCAATTCCTTAGCTGAGGCTCCCTCTCCACAGATGTCTCCAGTCTGAGTCACGTCGGTGAAAGTTAGCCCGCAGTGTCTGCAGCTCTGTGTGAGTCACTGTCCACATACAGGCATTCAAACTAAAGTCATTAAAACTAATAATCCGTTTTCCCTGCTGTGTGGATCACACGGACTTATCCATGACCATCATCCAGGGCAGTTCCGTTAGAAAGCGGCCATGCTCTCTCCCCTCGCTCACAAATGACTCAACACGTGGTGACCCCAAGTCTGCAAGACCTTTCTCTAGAGAGCTGTCCTTTACACACCACATGGTCCAGGCACCAAACGTCAGGAGGTGAGGAAGAAAGCAGAAGCTATGAAGGTGACGGCTCGGCTCGCACGTCCCAGGGAGGAGCACAGCTCCTACACTCCAGGGAGGATTCTGAGACTCAGCTATGACCGCAGCTTGAGTATCCCATGCTTCCTTCTGCTGTAACTAGAAAGACGGGCATACGAAATGTCTGAAAGCAAGTGCTCATTATAAAGTGTTCAGGGAGCTCACTTACGAGGCAGAGGACTCGCCCTCCATCCTTCTATCCCCCCAACACACACACACAATGACCTGAAATCATTCCGCTCCCCACGGCTCACTAGGCTCTCATTGGCTGTCCCATGAACAGCATCTCCTTACACGTAGGCACACAGCTGGGTAACTAGACTTCCGTGGAATGTTCTATGTGATGGGTTGTTTTATTTTTATTATGAGCCATTTATATGATGTCTCACTATCCATCCCCATGTCTCCTTCTGAGGTTTCACTATTGGTGTGACTCAAAGATCTTCATCATTTTGCCTCAAACACACTTATTCTTTATAATCATTGTGTTTCTTGGTTCTAATTTTCTACAGAAAAAAATCTAACTTTCTACAGAAAAGAAAAAATTCATTAAGCACTCTACTGACAGGTCTCATCCACACTAAGTGGTAAAGGACTTCTAATTCTGACCCCTGACTTCTGACCCTCAACCCAACCCCTGACCTCTGGGCCCTGACCCCCACCCCCTGAACTCTGACCTCTGGCCCCTGACCCCAACCCCGGACACTAAGCTGTGGATGGGCAGCTGAGTGCTGAGAGCTGGAGTTGCTTCACAAACAGTTCTCCATGCTAAGTGGTTCCACACAGCGGTGAAGGGCACTGAGCCGGCTGAGTCTGAAGCCTGCATCCACCACTTTTCTATGTTACCTTGAGCTAAGCCAATTAGCCTTTCTGAATCTGACTTTCTTTGTATGAAAATGATCAATCCTATTAGTACTTCATTTATATAGTCATATCCAAACTTCAGGGCTGTTGTAAAAATAAGAATGTCAGTGTGGAAGGCTGAGAAGAAAGTTTGGTCCATTGTAAATTCCCAGTAAACCAGCTAGTGATATTATTACTATTTCTTTTCTGCTATTCCTGCCTGAAGAATTAAATCGATGATCATGAAAACTTCCACTCACCCGGTCTTTTCAGCAAGACTCTGGGCCCCACCGTAGGTGTCTCTGTAAAGCATTTATTCAGGTTTAAGGAAAGTGTGAGTCCCCAAACACCTGAGCTGCTTCTCTACCCGCAGTGGTTTCACATGGAACAAGCTGATTCCCATGGCTCCTGCTGAACCTCTGTAAAGACTGAGTGTTTGTTAAACAGCAAACAAAGCTATCCCTGACCTCCAGGGCCTTGGCATAGCAGGAGAGTTAAATATAAATGTTACTCAGTTGTTATGGATACCTCAGTTGTTACAGATACCTCAGTTGTTACAGATACCTCAGTTGTTATGGATACCTCAGTTGTTATGGATACCTCAGTTGTTACAGATACCTCAGTTGTGGCGGATACCTCAGTTGTTAGAGATACCCTCAGCACAATCCCTCTACAGATTGGAACTTAATCCTGAAAATTAAGGATTACTGTTGCTAACAGTGTCACAAAGAGTGTATTAGAGATTAGTTCCCAGCAACCACATGGTGGCTCACAACCATCTGTAATGGAATCTGATGCCCTCTTCTGGTGTGACTGAAGACAGCTACAGTGTGCTCACATGCATAAGATAATTCATTTTTAAAAGTTGTTGGGGGGTTTTGTAATTTTAAAAATTAAAATATACATCATTTACCCCTTTCCATCTCCTCACTCCAAGCCTACCATGCTCCCCCTCATACCTCCTCCTCAAATTTGTGGTCTCTTTTCTTAATTATTATTGTTATGTGCATATATAAATACATACATTAATACATAAGTTCTAAATAAATCCCTTTTAAGGTAGTTTTGCTGCAGTTACAATTAAGCAAAGACACGGTGACTTTTAAGATGAAAATTTACTTTTTCCATATTAAAAACTGACAAAGGTTTCTTGTCCATCATCAAAGTCCCTTAAGAGCCCGGCTCGACACAAGCCTGTCTCAACAAGTGTCGATGGTTACAAGAGGTAAAATTAAAATAGAGGATTCGATCAGACTTATTTCTGGACATTCCTGCCTGGAAAAGATTTGCTCTCTGCTTCTCTGTGAGCAGAGAAAGCGACAGAACAAAAGACAGACGGACCACGCCTGAGTATGACAGACAGAATAAGACCAACTAAGCCTCCCGCTGGGAGGTCACTAAATACTTATGGGCAAAAGTGATATCTACACTGCGGCTCAGTGTGCAAAGGAAAAAAACAGCTTCCTTTCTTCTCTGGAACTGATTTTATCTCCCTCTGGAGCCCAATTCCCAATGGCAAAAAAACTGAAAATCCCTGCTCAGGATTTCCCTAAAGTCCTGCATTATCTCTGCTAACCGTTCCTCCTGGGGACTCAAACACTGTTGCCCAAGGATTTGGGGCCAGAGGCTGCCCTTCTCTTCCTCCCTCTGCCCTTCTGCCAGCAGGGGGCGACGCTGCTCCACAGCCCAGCAGTCTGCCCTACTGAGCCGGCTTCTGTGATTTTAAAGGAAGCTTTGAGATCAGGGAAAATCTCCTTTTCCACAAAGCCCAGCTCCCAATAACTTCTTCGCTGTGTAAAGATTATGTATGAGTGAGACAGTTCTAGATCAGCCATGAGAGAGCACCAATCCCGTTCTGTTTTGTAGCTGACCATTCTTGCCTTTGACTGCTTCCATGTCCACCCAGCAGGAGGAAAACAAAGTGTGGGTTAAGGTTCCAAACTTGACTCGGCCCAGGGGGCTTTGGGGTTTTGTTTTGTTTTTCAGACAAGGTTTTTTCTTCTTCTAGTCCTGGCTGTCATGGAGCTCTAGACCAGGCTGGCCTTGAACTTAGAGATCTGCCTGCCTCAGCCTCCTGAGTGCTGGGATTAAAGGCCCAAGTGCTCAGCATGATGATCTCTGCGTTCCCAATCAGATGTCTTCAGGTCAAGCCAAGAGTCAGTGTTTTCCACGAAAGCCACTGTTGAATTTCTGGGAAATAGCCTACACAATCATAGTAACCCATACATCAGAGGGATACCTACAGCAAAGCCCGTGGGAAGCAGGCAGCGGTCTGCCCAGTCATGTGACCAAAAATGAATGATTTTTTTTTAAAATCAGGTCAGAGCAAGTGCCAGGATCCAGCTGTGGTAAGTTCTCTGGCATCGAAGTCGATTCTGGGGACTCGCAAGGCATTTTATGGGCTGAGGTTTCCAGGAAAATCTCTTCCCGTATAGCTGTTTGACCTCATGGTCTAATCTGATGCTTTATGACAAAGCCCTTGAAAGAGCACAAGGGCGGGAGGAGAAAAAACGAACACCGTGCTGCTAATGGTCACTGGGTTAGGAGCTGGAGCTCACTGGCCTGCTGTTCTTGGGGTAGCGTCTCAAAGTCTTACAGCCCACACATGCCTTTCCCCCAGCCCCCGGAGTGAGGAGTGATATTATATGAGGGTTAAGGCCATAGGTCCTAGATTCAGATCAACCAGACCACAAGCCCTCTCTTCAGGTAGACCTATCACAAGCTGAACACCCAGTCAGTGAGAACTGGAAAGAAGCCAGGAACTAGGCCACATCTAAGTCAGGGATGCAGTCTCTTTCTTACTTTATTGGAAACACAGTCTATCTTTAGATCAATCCAAAACAAAGTCTTTACCACTTTAACATTTCTTCTCATATTGAATAAAAATGAATTCTCTTTCTCATACACACATATACACACTCACAAACACATACACATATACTCATACACACACTCAAACACATACATACACATACATACACATGCACACATACATACACACATACACACATACACACATATGCACACATATAAACATAAACTCATACACACATAAACGCTCACAAACACATACACATACATACACACATACACACACACTCACACTCATACACACATTCATATACATATACACACTCACAAACACACACATACATATGCACATACACATACACATATATACACACATACGTATACACACATACACACACACTCGAGAGTGCTTTGTCTATGAAAGGAAATGTTCTCCTGATGTTTTGACAGTCATCGAGATACCATAAAAGAAAAGTTCTGTGATCCAGGCTGGTAACATTTAAGTTCACACTGGTATAAAGAGCCTTATCATGTCTCTCAAAATGCCATACTTGGGATATCCCCACCCTCCCACAAAACAGCAAAGCAGATAGACATGGCTATGTCACAGAGATTCACTATTATGCCCTAGATACTCAAGATACCAACACCTACTTTGGAGGGTGCTGTAATGACTAGTATGCTTTACAACACTTATAAATATGTAAGTTTGTTTTTCCCAAAAGGGGCTCAATAGAGAATCCATTATTGCTTTGCAGTGCTTTAATTTGGTAAAGTGACATCACACCCTATTTCTCCTAGATGCTTCTCCGATAATCCAGGACAATATACGTTCGGGGCAAGCAGACCTATCTGTAGGCACTGTTCCTCACACAAGGGCCCAAGGATGTTTTATTAGCAGTTACAAAGACAACTCTCTGGAAACATTAACCATCATCCTTTATCATGGAGAACAAGGAAAGCAAAAGGCGGGGAAGGAATTTAGTCACCCAGCTCCCCAGATGTCTGCCACCCGGATGAACCTCTGCTTACCAAGTGCTTGTCGGTGACCACCTCACCTGGCCTCCTGGGATGTGATGACAAAACCCTACTCTACCCACTCTTGTCCCTAGAGACTCACAGTTAGACCCACGCCCTTAGTGACCTTCCAGAGAGATCACTTTGCATCTGTCCCTGTGTTTAACAAGAAGCTCATTTGCATCCTGGCAACATGTCACACATCTTTAATCCCAGTACTTGGGAGGCAGAGCAGGGGGATCACTGTGAGTTTTAGACCAATCTGGTCTATAGAGTGAGTTCCAGGACAGTCAGAGCTGTCTAAAAAAGAAGAGAGAAAAAAAAGAAGAAATTAATTTTACAGCTTCAGTGTTATACTCGCTTGTGCCGCATCTTATCAAAGACATCACGACAAAGAACAGACCGGGTGAGGACAACCAGAAGACTTGTGACACTTATACTGATGCTGAAGGTCGGCCATAATAACTTCACCTACCCTGTCACCTGTGCACCATTGTGTGGCATATTCCATAACTTACTAGAAAGGCAGTTACAAATTAAGTTACTAAGTAAGGGTGTTTTCTTTCTTCCATAACCTGTTTGAAACTTTAAAGTAAACTTTTTTAAACAGTGTGTTACATTTTCTTACCCTAAATGGTCTTCCTGTACTGCTCACTGTCGGGTTTGGGATGGAAGCCAAGAAAATTCACTTCAGAGACAGAAGACTTAAAAAGAAATCTTCTGAGCGCTCGGGGACGCAATCAGCTTGGGGATTTGAACCTCGTCCCTGAGGGGAAACTGTATTGCATATTTAAAGAGTGAAAACCACAAAAACAAGGGGGGGGGGCTTCCATGAGCTGTGGGGTCATCCAATCGTGTTTTACCATTAAAGGGTTAAGCAGGAGACTGTTGGAATCTGAGCCTTGTCCAGGACACCGGGCTTCAAGGCCCTTAATTTATTCCCCTAGACATTCAGTACTGGGTTCAAGGTGATAAGGGACAAAGGAACAAGTAAACTCCAAGCAGTTAAATGTGGGCTTGGTAGGCAATTGTTACATATTGTTACAACTCCTGCCATTGTTACATATTGTTACAACTCCTGCCATTGTTACATATTGTTACAACTTAGGCACTTTGGTTGCAATAACAGCAGGTTCTACATTCTTTTACTTGTTCAACAGACAATTAAGAAAACTTAGACCAGGGTAGGAGGTGGTCTCCAAGCCTGGAAATGTGAACCCAGCTTGACTCTGATGACAAAATGGAGGAGCAAAATGGAAGAGCTCTTCTCAAGGAGGCCTGGCTCTGGCAGTGTCTCCTTACACTCACCACCACTTTAGCCATCACAGATTACCTACTGCTAAGCCATTACTAAAGGGTTCTCTGTAATGTGTGGTTTATAACATGCCTCATGTTAAAACATGTCTTTATTTCTTCCCCCATGAGTTATCAGTAGCCATACATGCTTGCCACCACACATTATCCCATACACTTCCTAGTTGTGACTTTCTAGAATAATTACATGGAAAGTAAATGAAATTAAAGATACTTAATATAAACGGCTGCCCTCAAGATACGCTGCGCATAGTAAAGTGTCTGTAGAGTTGGCGCTCATCTTGATGGGCTCCCAACAGATGGAGGGCTCCATTTGTCACATTACTTTGGAATTTCAAAATGTGCCTGATGGGAATTCACTGTCTGCACCAGCTGTACAGGTGACCTCCCTGCCTTCCACTTACCAGATTCAGAATATATGAGACAGTTTTAAACACGATTTTAAAATACAGCATATGCAAATATCGCTGTGCTTGACATATTTACTCTGTTGCAAAAAAAAAAAAAAAAAAA
>NC_034598.1:50244269-50263022 GCF_900095145.1 Mus pahari | reverse complement strand
CTCTTTTTGGTTTTTTGAGACAGGGTTTCTCTGGCCTCGAACTCAGAAATCCGCCTGCCTCTGCCTCCCGAGTGCTGGGATTAAAGGCGTGCACCACCACGCCCGGCTCGGGACCATACTTTCTTTAATGGATAAGAACTTACCAAGACTTCTTGTTAGACACGGAGTTAAATGAGAGATGTGTAGAAGCTATCCTGACTCAGAAGCGCCTCTGTTATGAATACTTGAATGTTCTTCCTGTGAATGGAGTATTATTTAGGTGCAGAGTCTATGTCCAAACACCCAGTCTATAAAACACTACAGGCAGAGTAAAGTCTGGAACACAGGTTCTGATGTTTGCAAAGCTGTGCTCTTTTCTTGGACCCTACATTATATCCCTGGGACCCCTCGAGTACACACTAAAAAAAAAAAAAAAAAATTCCAAGTCGGGGGCAGAATCTGGAGTCTCTTTTTTTGAAAGACAGTTCATAAGCTTGTGCCAAAGGAGATGGGGTGAACTTAGAAAGGCTCCCTGGCCAAAGAAAACTAAACAGCACTAATGCAGGGACATTGATATACCCCCATGGAAGAGCATCAGAATATGAAACAATGCCTCCCAGGAGAATTGCTACAATTATAGACAATTAAATACAATGTTTGCATCCTGTTTCTAATGAACTGACTCTAAAAGGTATGGGGGCTATGTGAATACAGACCGGGCAGTGGAGGATAATTAGTAACTATGACTTACTTTGTTGAGTATGACAATGGTTGATGGTTAAGTTTAGGGGAAAAAAAACTTAGATGAGAAAGGGAGTACTTACAGGAGAAATGGCCTGATTTCAGAAATTCACTTTAAAGTTTTGGCCACAAAGAAAATACAATAAAGGAAAGAAATGAGGCAAAATTAGCCAAATATATTTGTTTATTAAATCTGGGTGATCTATGTATTGAGGTTCATTTTACTATATATTCTGTGCTTTTATTTAAAATTAACATATTTAACTTCTTATCCTTGAAATTAATTTATCTCTAAATTTATTAATTTATGAATTAAAATTAATTCATCCTTAAAATTAATGTGACCTTCATTAAATTTTGTCTTAAGTTTTCTTCCTTTCCTATAACTAAAGAACTTTTGTCTATGGTGCTTTATCTACTCAGCCCCAAAACTGCACATTAAAATGAAGCAGGTCCTAGAAAGGTATCCACAATGATTATTGTTGAGCATCCTGGTATTCACTCTCTCTACATGGTCTCAGGGATAGTCTGTGGAATCAAGAAAACCAGTGAGTATGTAGCAGGGTATGGCAACTTCCAGAAGAAATTCTCACCTCTCTGCCTTCCTGGATTGCTTACCATGAGGGATGAGCCACCATATTGTGAAGATCCTCAAGCACCCTATGGAGAGATCTATGTGGCATGGGACTGAGGACTACTGCCACAAAGAATGAGCTGTTTGGGAACAGAACTTCCTGCCCAGTCAAACCTTTGCTAACAGACCACGGCACACACATGCCAGCAACTTAACTATAACTTCACAGAAAACCCAAAGCCAGAACAACCCAGATACGCAGCTCTGTGTCAGCCATTGGAGAAGAAGAACCAGTAGGCAGTAAATATTGGTTATTGATACTGTGGGGGTTGCTGTCCAAGCTCCCTGGGGCAGGTAATAGAAATGAAAATATCATCAACTGAACCCCAACAGGCAAGGACTAACACCATTGTCCCCAGGTCAACATGGAAGGCAAAGGAAACCAACTGTCACTCCAAGACACAAGCCAAGCTGCTACACAACACAGCCTGATGGTAAGGCCCTATGGCTGAAGACACAACTTACTTATGTCAATGTAAGTCACCTGACATATGTCAGAAAATCAAGCTGGTGCCCAACTACAAGTTCAACCCCTGCTGACCAGCATTCATACTTCAGAGAGTTACTCTGAAAGATACTGGAGAAGAAATGTACTCATTAATCTCATCCAGCTACAAGCCCTGTGACCAACAACAGAAACCTGTCTACAAGACAGGCTGGTGCAATAATGGCCCAATGTTATGGGAGTAACCAGCCATTTTCTTACTGTATGTAGGGCTAATCATGAGACAGTCTTGGTTTCTGTTAGTAAGATTCTTATATTTGCCTTTCACCATCTGGTAATCTCTGGTGTTAGATGTTCTAGCTGTCTCTGGCTGGAGCTTGTTCCTCCTGTGATTCTGTTAGCCTCTGTCAGCACTCCTGGGAGTCCAACTTTCTCCTGAGTCCCAGTGGTCAGAGCACTCTCTGCAGGCAAGCTCTTCTCTGGCAGGAAAGGTGCACAGAGATCTGGAGCTCATCTCTGCCTCCTGGCTAAAGATGAAGGCTGGAAGGGACCCTGTCCAAGAAGCTCTGTTGCTTCTGGGGCCCGTGTACTCTCCTGCATGACTGGTCTCTGGGAGACCCGGGATACAAGATGTCGATCTCACCTGAGTCCTGGGGTCAGAGCCGTCCCCTCAATTTTCAACTTCTGATCCTTCTGCCTCTACCCCTTAATTCTGGGATCACAGATGTGCACCACCGCAACCTGTTTGTGCTTTTGTGTACTAGTAGGACTCAAAGCCAAGCTTCTTGCTGGGCAAGTACTCTGTAACTCATGAGTTACCTCCCCAGCCCTCTTTTTGCCTTAAAGAAGTTCAGGCAACATAATTTTTTTAAACTTTATTGGATCTTAGTGAATTTCAAATCATGCACCCCAATCCCACTCATCTCCCCCTCTCCTAGTACCCACCCTCCACCTTTACAACCTCCCCTCAGAGAAAAGGAAATCTTGTAGAAGCCATAGCATGTCACAGCATGTCCTGCAGTACACCCTTTGTCCACACGGAGTGCAATGACTCATTGGGTCTGTCTTCTGCTATGCTATCAGTGCTGGAACCTCACAGGGACTCATCTTGGATATCATCTTGATATCCTGTGTCATGCGATCCTGTAGTTTTGGATCTGTAGGACTGACTTCTACATGCTCTCTGGCAGATCAGCTTTCCTGCTCTCATGCCTCTAGGGCCAGCTTTTCCATGATGCCCATGTGAAGGGTGGGGTCAATTCTCCATAGACCTCAGATATCAACATGTGCATCCTGTTGTGGCAGCCCAGACCAGGACTGCCTGCCTGGCCGTTGGTGGTAACAGACCCCTGCTGCTGCAGGGCCATGGGCCCAGGTACAGCCTCCCAGTGGCAGCATGGGCCAGGATCCCACTGTGGTCCCAGGTGGCATACCTGGCTATTCACATCAGGGTGCTCTTCACTACCCTCAGGTCTTCAATTCTGCCCATCTTCATGGTACCCACACCCTTCTGTTTCTCTTCCATTTCTCCATCACTTACTTGCTCCTCGTAGTGGTCCCTGGGGTCCCTGGAGCCATCTCAGGAGTGGTGCCAGGAGTGCTATGGTGCCGGGCATAGGTCATCTCAGGCACGGTCTGCCCCACCACCACCACCACTACCAGACCTGTGTGGCACTCTACTGGTGATCATCTCAGGCTAGCTCCATGTCCGGGTCCTGTGGCATTAGTCTAATGATCGTCTTAGGCTAGCTTCTCACCCAGACTGCCAGAATGGCCCTGTGAAAGGGTCATCTGTCTCCGACTCACTCCCGCCCAAGGCCACAGTCCCAGGTTGAGTTCTTCTAGTCTCCAGTTTCTCCCGCCCAAGGCCACAGTCCCAGGTTGAGTTCTTCCAGTTTGCTCCCCATCCTGGGAACTCACCCAAGCCTGCCTGGCTCTAGACTGGTAGGCATCTCAGCCCCCCCCCCCCCCCGGGAAGGTCAATTTAGTACCCTTGCCTTTCCCAAAGCTGGATCAGCCCCCCCCAGGGAATGTTAGTCTACTAATAATCATTCAAATGTCCATAGGTCAGAATACTCAGCATAGAAATAGCCTCTCTCCTCTCTGCCACCTACTGGCATACATGTGATATAGCAGCTACACCTGCACCACCTAAGGGTAGGGATGGATGATTTTTGAAGGCTGTAAATGACAGGAGCCTCAAGGAAATCTTTAGAGATCGTTTAAGAGCTATACCACTGCCCCAGAAAGGAACTCCCCAGGGCCTATATTCTTTACTCATGGGTCAAAATGGCCCTGACTCTAAGATTTAATCCCTAGATTCACTCATTTAACTTAAAACACTCACTCCTCAGATCTATGCTGTCAACAGGTCTGAGTGGTGTACGTAGATCAAAGACAATTTATATTTCACCATATCAACAATATTAAATACGGGGTCCATCTCATGGAGTGGGCCTTAAATGCAATCAAAACCTGGCTAGTAACCTGTGCATGAAGAATGTGACGTTTATGTTGATCATTCAGGAATAGTAAAGGTGTCTATGGCTAAAGTTTGAGAACTAGGACTAGCCCAAAGGAAAAGAGAAAAAGAACAGAATCAGGGATGGTTTGAATCCTAGTTCTCCACTTCCCTGTGGCTTACAACTTTAATTTCTACACTGCTTAGGCCATTAATTATAATCTTGTTGCCTTTAACTTTTGGACCTTATATCTTAAGCAGATTGGTTGCCTTCACACAGGATTGCTTTTAGCAAGCTCAGCTATTCACTATATATATATGGCTGGAGAGATGGCTCTGTGGTTAAGAGCACTGACTGGTCTTCCAGAGGTCCTGAGTTCAATTTCCAGCAACCACATGGTGGCTCACAACCACCTGTAATACAATCCAATACCCTCTTCTAGTGTGCCTAAAGAGATCTACAGTTTAAATAAATAAATCTCTTAATGCACATTAATATTATGTTAATATAGCACTATATTAACATATGTTATATTAAATGTATATTAATGTATATTATATTAAATTAATATGATATTAATTTTATGATATTAATATAATAATTTATATATATTAATATATTTCAAATGAAATTCTCAGAGTATAAAAAAATTAAAGAAAAGAAAAAAGGTGGAGAACCCACTGGGTCCTGGTTGGAATCATAGGACTTGAACTCACGATGATTTTTGTGTAACTTTGTTTCAGGTTGCTTTCCTTGTGGCCCTGTGTATCATACCTAGGGCTTCATAAATACGTGAGTATTCTATCATTGACCCACATTGTAACCACAAGGTTTTCTACCCGGCCTCTTCATACCCAGAAAAATGACTCTGAAACTTACTTATGAATAAACACCTCGGCCATAAGCTTTGGCTCGTTCCCCAACTAACTCATAACTTATATAACCCATTTATTCTTTTCTATGTCTGCCACATGACTGGTCACCTCTCAGTTTCATGCATCTAACTTCCTCAAAGTTCAGGACGAATTCTCCCCTCTTGACTCTTTCCCAGAATTCCTTCTCTCTCTCTGCCGGAAGTCCCACCTTCTATTTCCTGCCTGAGCTAATAGGCCATCAGCAGGTGATGCTTCTACATACTACATAAGCCATTCCCTCTACACCACATTTGGTACGGTTTCTTTTTAACTTCTACTATGTTTATTTATGTGTCTGTGGGGAGGCACTAGGCTGTCCTGAAGCTCGCGTTAGAGCAGTTTTGTGCCCCTGGAGGAGGGTGCTGAGAACTCAGCTCCATGCTCATCGTCGTCGTCTCTCAAACCTGCATTTGTTCTTTTTAAAGACCCACTTGGCCCACTTTCACAAGCACAGTTCGGATTAGGCAGGATTTCAGAGTCAACGTCTCCTCCTACTGCCCCTCCTCCTCGTTTTTAAATACGGTTTTTCTCTTTCTCCTGGGGAGGAATGTTCAGGAACAATATGTATGCGTCTGACTCAAAGGGGGAAAAAGTAACTTGGATATATATATTTCACTTTAAAAAAAAAATTTTTTTAGGCCAATACTTAGCACACTAAAAGATACCTCCACTAACTGAAAAGGGCGCAAATCCACATATTTAATTTAAGAGTCTGCAAATGGCTCTAAAGGTTTCCAAATCTCCACCCTAGGATAGCTTATTTCTCTCTGGTAGCATGGAGGCCAGTAGAACAGGGGAGGAGGGGAAATAATTGGGCAGAGGCATAACTCCTTTCTCAGGTGGCAACCTTCTAAAGCCTGTTAAATCCAAACTGCAGCTGGCCTCTCTGTCCCTCCTCTGGCTGATGTCTGCCGCAGACTCCCCAGCCTGTTTTGACTGGACCTTAAAAAGAAAAGCAAAAAACTGTCGGCAGCCTGTGTCAGGAAGGGAAACACCCCCACAAAACTGCAAGAGCAGAAACGGATAGACTGTTAATAGCACGGACATATCCCAGGGTCTGTTGTTCTGTCTAATGGGGCTTTCCATCTTCAGATTAGCCCGCAATGGGGAAGTTGTTCATCCTAAGAGAGATTCAAATAAGAGAGTTCTTCTGTTTGAACAGCAGGCAAGTAAATAGAATACAATCTGCAGCCCTCACACAGCTCCAGGCTGAGAGAGGCAGAGCTCAGGCGCTGTGCAAGCCAGCTACGAATTCCCTAGTTCTCGAGGGTTAGCAACAGGCTCTTTGCAGAACCGTTCTGGAAGGAACAAATCACCGTAGCAACACTGAAATGAGAATTTTGGTATTTAAAACATGGAGTCTCAACTCTGGCTGCATATTAGAATCACTTGTGGAGATTTTTAAGAAGAGAAATGACTGGGTCCCACCCTCAGGGACTTTGTTGTGTTCTGTTTTTTAGCTCCAACAGGGAGCCTGACGCCACAGAGACTGGAAAAGGCTGGTGTGGGACGTGGAGAAAGTTCATAAACAGAGATTTGAAAGCAGGACTCCGCAGAACAAACTTCACAGGTGAAGGGCTGCTGACCCGTGAAGGAGGCTGTATCACAGGGCTCTGTGATAGATTCATACTGAGTAACATGGTTTCCATATCAAGACCCTGGGCTATATAAACAGTTTGTGATATATTTTTTAATGTAAGTTAATTGTTTAATGTAGCATCCCAGCTGAGCCAAAGTCAGCATAGCTCAGAACACAGGCTGTCATCATCCATGCTCTTTACTGCTAAAAGAGACACCATGCCCATGGCAACTCACAGAGTGAACTATTTAGCTGAGGCTAGCCTACAGTTTCAGAGGTTTAGCCCACGGTTTTCCAGACAGGAAGCCTGGCAGCATGCAGGTAGACACAGTGCTGGAGAGGTGGCTAAGAGTCTACATCAGGACCAGCAAGCAGCAGGAATGTGAGTCTCCCTTCTTCCTCCCTGGCTGTTGCCCACTGGCCAGCAAGCACAAAGCAAGCAGAAGTGGGTGGGGGTGGGGTAAGGCTGGAACAGCTGTGACTGACTTCCAGGATCAGCTTCAACAAGACAGTTCCACTTTATTGGGGATGAACAAGGGTTATATAGATCTTGAGGTGTGGGTAGGTATTTCCAGGGTGGATATACATTACTGGCTAGGGTGGGAATACTTCTTTTACATGAAGAGGAATTCCAAGAACCTGCCAGGCATGTTCAGGTTCAATGGAAGTAGGGAAGAGCGGGGTATTTAACCTGTAATCTAGCCATAGACTATGCGCCTGTGCTCAGAGGGGTTCTTTTGGGGAGGGGGGAATTACAGGGCAGGAAGCGCTGTACCTCTTTACCATTCACAGTAAGGGCTAGCAGGACCTCTGAGCTGAATCGAGCAGCATTTACAGGAAGCTCTGTGCAAGGTCATCCTCCAGATAAAGTCAGGCACCTGTGCTTAGAGACAGTCTCCAGATAAGATCAGACAGAGAGGAGGAAGCCCCGCTGAGAACGGAGTCCTCTGTTTTGCACCAGGCTGGGAGAGCTTATCTGGTCATGATAGACTTTGACCTTAATAGCAGAGTCTTCCAACACAGGAAGAGAGAGAGTCTGGTCCTGCCTTGAGCATTTGAAACCTCAAAGTCCACTCCCCAACCCCTGACCCCATGACACCCCTCTCCAACAAGACCACATGTACTCCAACTCACAGGATCTAATTCTCTAAATAGTTCACTCCCTGTGAACCTGTGGGGGCCATTCTCATTCAAACTACCACAGAGTCCTTGCATCAGAAGCAACTGGACCACCCAGGAGCTTGGCAGAGATGCTGGGCCTCCAGCCCAGGCTTGAGTTCTGTACTGGCTATTCCTGGTTGTCAACTTGACTATATCTGGAATAAACTACAATCCAGAATTGGAAGGCTCACCTGTGATCCTAATCTGGAGGCTGGGAGATACAAGTTTCTGACCTGGATCTTGGCATGGAGATTCTGAGGCATAGTGGCTATGAATCCCAGAAGATTAAGATGGGGAGATCTCTGAGTTTAAGGTCATCTGGGACAAAGAAAGTCCCAGATCCGGGCATGGTGACACACACCTTTAGTCTGGGACACACCTTCTGCTGGGGACCTACATAAGGACACTGCAAGAAAGAAGATTTACTCTCTCTCTCTCTTCTTGCCTGCTTGAGTTGTGGGACTGAGCAACGGCTAGATCCTTGGACTTCCATTCACAGCTGCTGCTGACCATTGTTGGGAGTTGGACTGCAAACTGTAAGTCATCAACAAATTCCCTTACTGTATAGAGACTACCCATAAGTTCTGTGACTCTTGAGAACCCTGATGAATACAAATGCTCTCCACAAACTGATGTAAGATCCTATTGCTGAGGTCAACATCTACACAACTCGTGACACATTGACAAGTCAAGCTGGTGCCTATAGCTAGCCTCACCCCTACTGACTAGGAGTGTCCATGGTATGGAACAGGACTCTGCACACTATCAGAAGAAGGTAAACACTAATCCAGCTACAAACCCTTTGATCCTCAATGGTGACCTGCCTGCATGACACATCGGTGCAATGGTGACACTAAATTTGTGGAAGTGACCAACCACTCTCTGACTGCATTTAAGGCCCCCTTCATGAGATGGAACCCATGCCTGACACTGATACTATTGTTCTGCTAAAGTCCTCTCACTGTCCATCATAAGGTCCAGAGTGTTTCCAGGTATGATATCCAGAGATTTCAAAAGCAGGTAGGTGTTTATCTTCCATGATCACCAACTTATTGCTAGAACTTGTTACTCTAAATAATAATAATAATAATAATAATAATAATAATAATAATAATAATAACCAAAAACATATCCTGTCTTCACCATATCAACCACACTCAGGTCAAGGCCTGAGGGTGTTCTCAAGAGGAAAATCCTGCTAATTAGGAAGAGTGGTCAGACACAACCCTCACTACTCCCAGTGAAGTAATAGGATACCTACCAGTGCTTCTCAGCCTCACCTGCTGTGGTTTGAATGTGTCCCTTGGAAGTGGCAGTATTAGGAGCTGTGGCCTTTTTGAGAGGAGGAAGTGCATCACTGAAGTCCTATGCGCAAGCTCAACCAAGTGTCCGTCCCGCCCCCACCCCCCACCCTTGGCTGCCTTGCAGAAGAAAATCTCCACCTGTCTGCCTTCGGATCAAGATGTAGAACTCTCAGCTCCTCCTGCACCATGCCTGCCTGGATGCTGCCATACTCCTGCTTTGATGATAAAGGACTGAACCTCTGAAACTGTAAGCCAGCCCAATGAAATGTTGTCCTTTCTAAGAGTTGCCTTGGTCATGGTGTCTATTCACAGCAATGAAACCCTTAACTAAGACACCTTCAGACAAGAATCACCTTGATCAATGGGTCCCACCCTCCCACCCCCAACCCCATGAGTGTCTGGTTTGGTTGATCTGGGGATGATGCCGTAGAATAACCAATCACATTGAGCTAATTATCGGCATGTGGACAGTCTTGCCTTATTTATTCCCCTCACGCTTACCACCTCCTCTCCAATAGGAGATTTAAACTCAAGTTCCTTCCACAATCTACTTCCAACCATGCGCTCTTCTGAGTGTAGCTCTAAACCAGGGGTCGGCAGGGTCCACCCTTTTGTTTGAGGAAATAACATAACTGTAAGGATCCAAGAATCACTGAAAGAAGTCACCCTCAAATCATATGCAAAAGCAAAGAGTGTTTGTCCTTCAGAAACAACCAGCACGTGGGAGCTGAGGAGCGGGGATCAGCCATTCCTACAAAGTGGCGACTTGAGATGAGCTCATAGGCTCCTTTTAATCACAGGATTTAGGGGATGGTTAGGTCCTTTTTAGTATGATTGCCTAGGTAAGCAGCAGTTACATTAGTACTTTTCTAATTGGTTACCATATTAGTTTTACAGTTTACGGTCAGGCCTTAGAGAAATTCCAGGAACTGTCTCAGGCCTTGGGCTGGCTATCTCTGCAGTAGATGTCAGGCCCATTGCTGATAAATGGCTCATTGTCTGTGGTTTTTCAGGAAGCCTTTCCTGCTGCTTTGGGAAATTGAAACCTAGGCCTAGTGATAAAACAGGGTAAGTTTCCATCCATCTGATCAAAAACCACCTTTTGTAAGACAAGGTCTGCCATGACCTGGAACTCATCAGTTCAGCGAGTCTTAATTTCTGCCCCTATTGCTGTGGTAAGATCGCTGACAGAACAACTTAAGGGAGAAAGGGCTAATCTGGCTCACAGTTTCAAGTTACAGGCCTTAGAGGCAGGGAAGTCATAGCTGCAGGACCGTGAGAGAACTGACCACATTACATCTGGCAGTCGGGACAGAAAGTGATCAATTAATACATGCACACCACTGCATGCACACCAATGCTCAGCTCACTCTCTGCATTCCGCTGAGGACCCAGCTCAAGAAAGAGTTCCACCCATGTTCTATCCAAATTCCACAAAGTGGGTCTTCCCACATCAACCTAATCTAAACAAGTCATCCTTAAGACTCCCTTCCTAAGGTAAGTCTACATTGTTTCATGTTGATAGTTAAAAGTAGCCATCACAGATGGCTGGTCCTGGATTAGCAGGGAGTCAGCCTTAGTTTCATAACCCTTTAAAGTGTATCCTAGGATGAAGATGCTCTCTGGGTAGCAAAGCAGCCTGTGACATGCCATTGTGATGCATTAAGTTCAATAGATTCCCTCTGTCCTGGCTGGTTGTGTGTCAACCTGACACAAACTGGAGTTATCACAGAGAAAGGAGCCTCCCTTGAGGAAATGCCTCCATGAGATCCAGCTGTAAGGCATTTTCTCAATTAGTGATCAAGGGTGGGAGGGCCCATTGTGGGTGGTGTCATCCCTGGGCTGGTAGTCTTGGTTCTATAAGAAAGCAGGCTGAGCAAGCCATGAGGAGCAAGCCAGTGAGCAGCGCCCCTCCATGGCCTCTGCATCAGCTCCTGCTTCCTGCCCTGCTTGAGTTCCAGTCCTGACTTCCTTTGGTGATGAACAGCATTA
The DNA here is from genome assembly GCF_900095145.1 of Mus pahari. Lineage (NCBI taxonomy): Eukaryota > Metazoa > Chordata > Mammalia > Rodentia > Muridae > Mus > Mus pahari. Next base: position 50,251,811 of record NC_034598.1, on the reverse strand, counting down.
TGGAAATATAAGCTGAATAAACTCTTTCCTCCCCAACTTGCTTCTTGGTTATGATGTTTTATGCAGGAATAGAAACCCTAAGACACCCCCATTCTCTGATAAATAAGTCTTTCTTAATTAATCAGTCATTCTGAAACTGCTGACAGGAAATCCAGAGGCAGCCCCTAAAAACATCACTTACATGCTTGCTGCTTCGTGATCTGCTTCACCTAAATACCTTTCATCTATCAAGATCGAAATATGCTACCAAATGCTGGCGCTTTTGTGTTAAATATTCAGTATCTTTAAGAGCGTATTTCCCACACAATAACTGGTTCTGTCATATTATGTTTGATCTATACAATAAGGTCCATATTCTCCTCCAGGGTAAGAGTGAGTTATTTTACCAATTAAGATGATTTCACTGAAGAAGAAAAAAAGAAGAAGAAGCTGCCAAACTAACTTGAACAGAAAAGGAATAAGTAAGTGTAATTCTCAAAATGGAAGGAAATGGGGCATCTACAGGCTCAGAGATTCTGAAACTGGGGTGACTAGTTTAATAGCTGAACGGAAGCAGGACCTGAAGAATGTCACTTCCAGGTGTACTACAGAAATAGTAGAGTCAGCACTTGGGGTCTTGTGTGTGTGTGTGTGTGTGTGTGTGTGTGTGTATCCACACATGCCATGGAACACCTGAGAACAACTTGCAAGAGTGGGTTCCCTCCTTCTACCACGTGGGCACTGGGGATTGAGCCCAGAACGACAGGCTTGGAAGTAAGAACCTTTACTCACCAACCCCACCATGGGCCTTTGTATCCCCCAGACTGACACTTTCCAGATGCTGTGCTGGGGTTAGCGGTCATTAGGTAACTGAACAGAAACAATGATGATAAATGTCAACCACAGCCATTCATTCTTAAAGCTGGAAACACCTCTTAAAGTGAGCAATAGGGATCCTGTATTCAGTATGTAGAGGCTGCATCTTCTGTCATCTTTCTATTTCTAGTCACATAAGTAGAGACGAATATGAACTGGCTGGTTGTGTGTCAACTTGACACAAGCTGGAGTTATCACAGAGAAAGGAGCTTCAGGTGAGGAAGTGCCTCCATGAGACCCAGCCATAAGGCATTTTCTCAATTAGTGATTATGTGGGGAGGGACCATTGTGGGTGGTGCCATCCCTGGGCTGGTAGTCTTGGGTTCTGTAAGAAAGCAAGCTGAGCAAGCCAGGGGAAGCAAGCCAGTAAAGAACATCTCTCCGTGGCCTCTGCATCAGCTCCTGCTTTCTGAGCTGCTTGAGTTCCAGTCCTGACATCCTTTGGTGATGAACAGCAATGTGGAAGTGTAAGCTGAACAAACCTTTTCCTCCCCAACTTGCTTCTTGGTCATGAGGTTTGTGCAGGAATAGAAACCCTGACTAAGACACACACACACACAGGAGCTGGAGTAAAAATTATGAAGTATGTGAGGACTGATGAAATTCAGCCTAAGTGTCCAGGGGAGGGACATTAAACACGTGTACCATCCTAACTACTTCCTGAGGATGAAGCACTGAAAAACAATTTCATTAATTCTTACCTCATGGAACTTACATTTTAGTCAGAAGGTGACAATGAACAAAATAAAAATGTAAATTACGAGGATCATAGAAAGTAAGAATTTTCATGGAGAAAATTAAATAAAGGAATATGTATAGTAAGCAGCAGATCAAGGTTACAAATTTAAAAGTGGTCAAGCAAGGGCACGGGAGAGGTGCCCGTGGAGGGAAGCCTTACAGAGAGGAGAGAAGAGCAAGCAGACATCCGGAGGAACGGTGACAGTGAAGCCTTGAAGTAGGTGTACTCCCTGGGCATGCCAGCGGCACAAAGAAATAGGTATGCCTGGAGATGCAGATGTACTTACCACAGAGCCTGAGGGCTGAATTCCATTCCCTGAACCCACAGCATGGGAAAAGAAAACCAATTCCCACAACTTCCATATATCCACTCACAAACACACGCAAATAAAATGCAATTTTTTTTAAATTTAACTAAAAGAAGACTCGGGCTGGAGAGATGGCTCAGCGGTTAAGAGCACTGACTGTTCCTCCAGAGGTCCTGAGTTCAAATCCCAGCAACCACATGGTGGCTCGCGACCATCTGTAATAGGATCTGATGCCCTCTTCTGGTGTGTCTAAAGACAGCTACAGTGTGCTCATATATATCAAATAAATTTTTTGAAGAAAGACTCTAAAAGAATACAGGAATCACTGATGCCACTACCCTTGGCCTGAAATAATTCTCACCTCCGGGGGCTGAGAAGCAGGACCTTGTTAACGAAAATATAGTCATGATTCACCAAACTAAAAGTTGCTGGGGTGCCATTATGCTGTAGAACTTTCTGGAAATCCATCCTCTAATGTACCAGAGAGAGGCTCCTCTGTAAGAGCCTATGCCTTGGAACTCGCTATAAAGCTATACAAGGGGCTGCCGAGGAAGCTTCTGGAAGCTGGATGCAGGCAGTCGGCCTGTACAAGAGAAGCCTAGCACAGGGCAGCCGCTCCCCCAAAGGAGCAGGACGGTGTAGGAACCACATTTGGCGGAAACTGAAAATTACAGAAGCCAAGAACAGGGAGCCTTTCTAGAGAGCACAGCAGAACCAGGAAGGAAAATCCTCCCCAACATCCCTCGAGCGCCCTCTAGTGGCAGAGTTTAGCATGGCACCCACCGCCTTCCGAGGAGAAATCCTTCAAAGGTCAGGCGGCAATCAGGATGGGGTTTGAAGCTAAGTGGCTACACGGTGAGACCACATCTTCAGGAAACCGAAGTAAATACTTAAAAGATGATTCAGATCTGAATTTTTTCATTGCTCTGATATTCTTACGGATTTTTATTCAACTGTCCGTGGTGAAAGCCTGGTAGAATGCTCTACTAATTACCATATAATTTCTAAGCAATGCTCCAGAGTTGCTTTTAAAAGGCCAAAAAATAGCCGGGCAGTGGTGGCGCACGCCTTTAATCCCAGCACTCGGGAGGCAGAGGCAGGGGGATTTCTGAGTTCAAGGCCAGCCTGGTCTACAAAATGAGTTCCAGGACAGCCAGGGATATACAGAGAAACCCTGTCTCGAAAAACCAAAAAAAAAAAAGGGGGGGGGCGAAAATAGCAAGAGCGGTAGGTATGGTCACTAAAGACTAAAGCAGAGTCTCAGAACGGGCTCTCCCCCCGTTCTGACTAAAGCAGAGTCTCAGAACATCAGCTCTCCGCGGGCTGCCTCACAGAGACTTGTCTTCAGAATGAGAGACACTTCTTAGATGTGAAGACCCCTTTCCTCTTAAAACCATTGCAAGTTACAGGGAAACAAACTTCCCCCTCACACGGAAGGCAGCGGATGCCTCACCGAGTGGAGTGAGACGTGGAAGGACCGAAAACAAAGCCTGCCCAGGAGTGAGATCGAAACTGCCTCGGTTGGCCCCAGAAGGAACCCGCCCTCAACTTTCTCATCAAATCAAGCAAGCTGCTAGAACTTTATCTAATCAAATCTAATCTCCATTTCCAAAAGCCCCCAATGTTCTTTTAGACTAAATCCTTTAAAATAAAAAATTGCTAATGGGCTTCATCTTTAGACCAGACACCCAAAAAGTATTTTCAGGGCTGTCGAGATAGCTCAGCGGTTAAGAGCACCAGCTGCTCTTCCAAAGGTCCTGAGTTCAAATCCCAGCAACCACATAGTGGCTCACAACAATCCATAACGAGATCTGACACCCTCTTTCAGAGTGTCTGAAGACAGCTACAATATACTCATATATAATAAATAAATAAATCTTTAAAAAAAAAAAAAGTCTCTCCAGTTTTTAAGAGCTAAATGTTATCCAGAAAAGAAATGTAGCTCTTTCTTGATGAGATCTCTCCAAATCAATCAGATCCCCAACACAGAATCAGAAAATCGAGAATGAAATGGAGCCCAGGTGTTAGACTAATTTTTGAATTAGCCATAAATAAAAAAAGGAGAAATATTAACCTGCTATGCAAGCTGTTGTGTTATTATGGAGAACATTTATGAAGGAAAGACCCCATGTTGTTCTGTGGTTAACTGTATAAACGGTAACTGTGGGTTGGGGGTGGGGATGGAGGTGAGTGGCCGTGACCAGGGGACATCATGGTGGGAGCTGGGGATGCAATGGATGTTGTATAATGACAGGGTTTACCTCATTCTCAGTCATGAAACAGTTTAGTTTCTCAAGCTCTGTTCATAGGCATCGGTGGGAATATCAGACAGCAGGGTGACATTTTCACTTCCTAATAAAATTTCCTCATAGAAAACCTAACTCCTTGTTGATATTGTAACTTGAAGTTAGACATGGCCACACTGGTAATTTAAGGTTTTGTAAACATATGAATGTGCATCTGTTTGTCATTCATGAATGTCTGTGTCCTTTTATATAGCCCTTTGGGTATTTAAGCCTTGGTCATATGCAAATTGATTCGTTCTGAAATGTTTTAATTGCCCATTATTTAAATAAGTTTCAAATTTTTAAACATAGAACAACATAAGAGGCTAAAACTAATATCTGCAGTGGATCAGATCCTTACTGACTGCAGACACTGCTTCAAGAAACATTATTTGGGTTATATTCTACCTAGACCCATTTAAACAAAAAATTCCTATTATGAAGGTATTTTATTATAGTGTAAAATGCAATCTGCTGGAAGTGTGTATGAATTTTTATGAGTCTCATTTTATTTAAATTCATAGACTTATAGTTATATACCACACTGAGGATTTGAAAGAGAAAAACCCCTTTGTATTACTTCTGGGCCTTGCAGAACCTTGCCCTGGAGAACATTCGTGTTGGTATACATATATGCTCTCACATGGTCCTTGCACTGGAGGACATGCGTGTTGATGCACATGCTCACACATCCAAATTTATCAGCATGCAGCTAACTCTGAACTGTATGTCAAGTGGCAAGGTTCCCACCCACGCTAATCCACTTGCCTTAACTCAGAACTATCTCCTCTCACCTCAAAATATGTTCAAGAGCAATCAGTGGAATTCAATGTTAACCCAAAACAAAACGATTTTATGAAGGGGTCTAAAGTAAATTATTTGTTTATATCATCAAATGATTTAAAAACAATGTGCTTAAAACTGTGGAAACATTTTTGTGGTTTGTGTGCTATTTAAAATATACTCCCCCAAAAGCATGAGAAAGTGTAGTGTTCTATTACATATGAACCCATCAATAGTCAAGAACTGGAAGGAAGGGAGGGAGGNAGGGAGGGAGGGAGGGAAGGAGGGAAGAGTAGACTCTAACCTTTGGATGGGATATTATCCAATTGCTACATATTAGAAAATCCAATGCTCTACAGAACTCATTTATAGCATGCATATTATAGCTATGTCATGCTGTTTATGGTCAACATTTAATAAGATGACGCCACGATCAGTGGCCATGGTTTATGAGCCGAATCTGGCCCAGCATTTATTTCTGTCCAGCCTACAAGGTGCACGCAGTTTTTCACATTTTTAATGATGGGAAAAAATCAAAAGGATAACATTTTATGATATGTGAAACTGATGTGAAATTCAAGTTTTAGAGTCCATAAATCAAGTGCTATTGAGACTCAGCTGTGGTGGCCACTCGTTGGCTGCTGCACTGATGGTGGCTACAGAGCTGGCCCATCCCAATGGAGACAAGCCTCAAAGACTGAAACAGTCATTGGTTCCGAGTCAGCACTATGTGCAGCACATAGTAGGGGTATATATATATATATATATATATATATATATATATATATATATATATGATTCATGAACTAAGTTTATGTCCTCCAAGAGGTTTTTCATGATCTTATGATGTAGTACAGAAACTCACCTCAACAACCAGGCCACTTTGAGTAAGCTATTGAACTGGGCAATGGTAGTTCACGCCTTTAATCCCAGCACTTGGGAGGCAAAGGCAGGTCAAGTGCCTAGTTCAAGGCTAGCCTGGTGTACACAGAAAAACCCTCTTGGAAAACAAACAAGCAAGAAGATTTGTTGAACTGACTTAGAGGTCGTGGTCCAGGCAATCCAAGGACAAGTGTCAGTCCACGTGCTGAGTGTCTCAGGGGGTCTCGGTCTGGTGCTGGAGTCCTGGAGGACTCTGGAGACCCGCTGGCCTTCAGCCTACACTAGAATCATGAAAACGTTGTATTGAATACTGACCATAGCCACAGGACAAACGAACCTACCAATCAGCGTGAGGGCAAGCGGGCACAAAGCCAGGTCCTTCTCCCGTGTCCTTTCACATGCCACCAGAAGGTGTGGCCAGATTTAGGGTGGGTCTTATTACTTGAACTAATCTGAGAAAATCCCTCATAACGAGAAAAGGGGTTCAGTTCCCAGCACCCACATGGCAGCTCACAACTGTCCTCAACTCCGGGATCCAACACCCTAACACAGACATATGTGCAGGCAAAACATCGATGCACATAAAATAAAAATAAATTATACAAAAAAAAGAAAAAAAGAAAGAAAGTCCCTCCCTGGGGTGTCCAGAATTTGGAGTCGTAGTTGATTCCAGATATAGTCAAGATGACAACCAAAATCAGCTACCACAGCTATATAATGAAACCTAATAGAAAGAATAAATAAAACTCTACCCAGAGTGTTAAAGGCTTAAAGGTCAATGGAATGGAAATGGTCATGAGCCCAGAGATGGTCTACATAATATTTCTTTTATTTGTCTTTATTCTTAGAACCTCAGATATACAGTGAAGTACGAGCACACCAAGCCCCACTATCCTCTTCGACCCCCTCCGTATCCCCAGCGTTCTCCATCCCAGCTTCAAGTCTTGTTTTTCTTATAACACACTAAATACAGTTACTGCTGCCCATACATACACGGGAGTAGGAGGGTCCTCCACTGGAGCATGGGAGTCCTACCAGTAGCCACATCCTCAAAATGACCAATTCTCTCTCCCCAACCCATTATCCACCATCCACAGCTCCACAGTGAGGAGTGCAGCCTTGAAGACCAGCTACTCCAACGATTCCAGAATGTTGACTGTCTAAGACCAAATTATTGTTAGTGAGGATACCCAAGTCTTCCGCTGGAAAGAACAGGGTTCTAAACAAGGGGTGTTAGGAACACGGCATATCCACAGGTCAAAGATTGAAGAGGTCGATCAGCGGTACAGTGCACACTTGATAACCAACACACACACACACCAAGAAAAAAAGAAGGCTTAGCTGGGATGAGGCACTGCGTGGATGAACCGTGAGGACACCGTGTTAAGTGAAGTAAGCCAGGAAGTAAATGGCAAGTGTCATACAATTCCACTGTGTGACGCACTTAGTCAGAAATCCTAAAGAGAGCAGAATCGAGGTCTCGGGGGGCTGGGAAGGAAGGGACATGAGCATCGGGTATACTGGGCACAAAATGTGGATGTTGCATCGTGAACAGACCTGCGCAGACAGGGCAACAGCTGCTCCACACTGAAACTCATGTAACACCAGGGTACACTTAAAAGCAGATAACTCCCAAGTGCTGGGAGGCAGATGCAGGCGGATTTCTGAGTTCGAGGCCAGCCTGGTCTACA
>NC_034598.1:50240380-50243582 GCF_900095145.1 Mus pahari | reverse complement strand
CCTGCCTCTGCCTCCCGAGTGCTGGGATTAAAGGCGTGCGCCACCACGCCCGGCGAAAAAAGGTCTTATAATCATTTAAAATTTTGGAAAATTGCTTAGAAGTTTTATGGTAATTAGAACATTCTACCAGGATTTGGCCATGGACAATTGGATAAAATCCATAACAATATCAGAGCAATAAAAATTTCATATCTATACAGTGTTTCTCAACCTGTACAGGGAGGGTTGTGACCCCTTCAAGAGTCAAACAACCCTCTCCCAGGGGTGGCCTAAAACCATCAAAAAAAAAAAAGAAATTTACATTATAATTCATAACAGTAGCAAAATTACGACTGTTAAGCAACAATGAAATAATTTTATGGTTGGGGTCACCACAACATGAGGAAGGGTATAAAAGGGTCACACCATTGTGGGGTTGAAAACCATTGGTTTAAAAGGCTGAGGGATCTTCCTAGGGAGATTTCTGGTAGCCAAGTTCCATACCAAGTGGGGATCCCCTCGATTGTAATTCGAAACTCATTGTCCTAAAAGCAATTACGCTGTGAACACATGAAGGCGGAGGATACTGATGGTTTGAACATTTGGCCAAAAGAAGTGTTGAAATACTAGAAGAATTAAATTTAGCTGCTAAGTCAATCACTTGTGTGACTACAGAATCCCATTTGCCAAAAGGTCTAGGTCCTGATCTGGACAAATCTTCATATCTAAAACAGACGTGGTGATGCTGCAAACAATAATTTTCTATTACATAAAAATCAGGAGAAATATAACTTGTTTTTAGGATATCAAGAAAATACTGATAATAGAACATTATTGGAAAAAAGAAGCATTTTGTTACCATGGGCTTTTAGATCAATAATTTGATAAAAAATAAATAAATAAATAAAATAAAACCCTCAAGTGCCCCTTTCTACTTATTTTAAAACAAGATAAAATCTACCAGAGTAAAATGCCTCTGGGTGTGTATATATTGCCTCAAAAATAAAAACTCATTATCAAAGGACGGCACAGTCCCAGTTCATCCAAAGAACTTTCCCTGCTGTTTTTCCAGTCTAAATGCAGTCTGAAGGACAGACTCCCTTTGGAGAACTGGGGCAGCAGAAATTCTAAGAGTGGGAACCAAAGACAGAAGCCTCGAGGACAGAAGCTGGTGCCCAGTGCCCCGAACAGGACAGACCAAAGGTCACACCGCTCTGTGCACATCCATAACTGGTGCTCAGGGCTGCCTGCTCTTCCACACTCCCATCCCGGGAGTCCCTGGCCAGGAAGTATGTCTACAGCCACCCAACAGGGACTTCTTAGCAAAACCTCAATTTAAAGACATGCATGCAGCTCAGAAAAGAAAGCTAAAGTAAGAGAAAGAATCTTTAGTCAGGGCACTTCTCTTCCCCTGAGCCCCAAGCATGCCGGTCTCATCTCTACGCACGCATTTAAAGAACAAGCGAAAGCTGCGGTCCAGTCGTATAAATCGTTAACTTTTGAACAAGGTTTTAGTTGTGAGCTTCTAATTAATTCGAACTGCTCAGTTAATCTCTGACTTTTTTGTCAACTCAATCTGCAGTTAGATCTTCAACCACAAACTGTGAACAATACAGGCTCCATGGCTCAGAGTCACGAGAACTTGCTGCTCTTTCAGGAGACCCAAGTTTGGTTCCCAGCACCCACAACTCCCAGTTACAACTGCTTGTAGGCCTCTGTTGTGTGCACAAGCAACCATGAACACATACCAACAAAATCTGGGGTTTTTTGTTTGTTTGTTTTTTAGTCTTAAAAAAAATTTTTACACACTGAACCCAACACAGGGAGGGAGGCGCCGGAGAAAGGCCAAGTCAGAACTTTCCCTTCTGACTCACGTAATTCTGGATTTCTGAACTTCTGTAATAATCATGTTTTTATATATGACTTCAGAGATTACATTTCCATGTCCTCTGAAACATGCCCTGAGGTGTGTATGCCCAGCCCGGTGATAAGCCATATTGTCTGCTAAAGCACTTTGTCTATTCATCCAACAAACTAACTCCCTTCAGGGATAATCCTTTGACATTTAGAGAGCACTGTCCATGTGCCAGGCACTGGCTCAAGTACTTCCTCAGAACTGTGTCCTTTAACTCCCTCCCATTTACGCCATACCAACACTGACCGTTCTTCATATGAGGAAACAAAGCTCAGAGGGGGTCAGTAAACTCCCCAAGACCCTTCAGCTGACACCGATGGAGCTGCCATTTGGCTTCACAAACACATCATCACTGTGCGGCTTCACCTCGTCTAGGGGAAACTCCTCCCCAGCCTCCTCAACTTTATCATCCATCTGGGGAGAAGGATCAGATCTGTGACTGATCAGAGCCCTGTGCTAAAGGAACAAGAGGGGATATGGGCGGTTGGAGGGGTGGGGGGGGGCGGGGCTGGAGGGGGTGGAGACTGGCAGAAAACATTTCCCAGAGGAAGCTCCCAGCACAGGCAGGGACAGGTCACCACAGACTGTGTCTGTCCAGTACAGGGTACCCAATGAGTGTTTCAAACAGGTCATCTCACTGCATATCCAGAACAGCTCCATGAAATTGGTGGCCTGCTCCCTTTCCCCAATCAAGAGGCTCCAAGACTAAAAGTTGCCTGACGTTAAACAGATCCAGGTGTCAAAGTTTTTTTTTTTTTTTTTTTGGTTTTTCGAGACAGGGTTTCTCTGTGTAGCCTTGGCTGTCCTGGAACTCACTTTATAGACCAGGCTGGCCTCGAACTCAGAAATCCGCCTGCCTCTGCCTCCCGGCTCGGTGTCAAAGATTTAAAAAGATAAACAAAATAAACATTTATGAATCTGACTTACAACCCAGGGTCTTTCCACTATACTACCTCCTCGCAAGAAAGAGAGGGGAGGGGAGGAGGAGGAAAGGGAGGAAGAGGAGGAGCGAAAAAGTAAATGCTATTAAAAGTATTATGGCATAGACTAGTGAGAACCCTCAGTCAGTAAAGTGTTGTAGGGCATGGGTTCAATTCCCAGAATACACACATACGCACTGTCTAAAGAAAAGATGGAGGCACACATTTATAATCCCGGAGTTATTAGGTAGAGAAAAGGAGATCCCTGAGTCTTACTTGCCGACTAGCCTGACCCTCCTCAGTGAGTTCCAGACCAGGGAAAAGAGTTGGTCTCAAAAGAGAGAGAGAGAGAGAGAGAGAGAGAGAGAGAGAGAGAGAGAGAGAGAGA
>NC_034598.1:50219831-50240375 GCF_900095145.1 Mus pahari | reverse complement strand
GAGAGAGAGAGAGAGAGAGAGAGAGAGAGAAGAAGAAGAAGAAGAAGAAGAAGAAGAAGAGAAGAGAAGAGAAGAGAAGAGAAGAGAAGAGAAGAGAAAAGAAAAGAAAAGAAAAGAAAAGAAAAGAAAAGAAAAGAAAAGAAAAGAAAAGAAAAGAAAAGAAAAGAAAAGAAAAGAAAAGAGAGAAGGAAAAAGTTTCCCAGAACTCAAGGTTTGCTTGAGTTATGGCGGTGCTCATCTTTGATCCCAACAGTTGGGAGGCAAAAGGACCTTTGTGAGCTCAAGGCTAGCCTTGTCTACATATCGAGTTCTAGAACATCCCGGACTACACTGAGACACTCTGACTCAAAAAAATAAAAAATAAATCAAGGTCGTCCACACACGCACGCACGCACGCACGCAGATGCACACGTAGACGCAGACGCACGGACACGCAATCTTGGTTCCATAAACCCCTGGGTGCTCACAAAGTAGGCTGGCAAATTAAATAAGCAGGAGGCCACCGACTTGACACTAACAAACTCAGTTTATAAAGAAACTGGAAAATTCAGACTTAATAGTCTAACAGAGAACTGAGTCCCAGCCAATCAGAAGCGGCTAAGCGACAGCTCATCACAAACTGTGCACCCTCAGATCTTATCCACGGAGAGGAAACCTGAGCATGCTCAGTTCAGCTCCCCTGAACCTCACTCCCCCTGCGGTCTGTGCTCTCCTGCCTGCTGGTGACTGAGTCTCTTCTTGACTGTGAAAGGCCTTTCTTTTTAACTGACCACAGCCAGCCAGCCACGGCACACACATCCCGTGGGGTGATCCTCTGTGTCTGGAAATGTTTGTGCAAATGTGAGCATGTGTCAGCTCGCGCTGGAAGGGCTAAGGTGAGAATTTAGACTACCCGACCTCTGGGTACCCTTGAAGCTAGAGATAATATTATTCCGTGGAATAATTCTTGGTTTCCATGGAAACGCGAGCGTTCCCAGAAGTTAAGTGCAGCTACAAAATGAAGTTCTACTTAGCACTGGTTTTGTTGCTGTGACAACATTGTACTTCTCTGAAGACAAGAGCGTTGCCTCGTCACCTTAATAATGCCAGGTGTGGTCCTCGCTCTTTTCAAGGACACACAAGCATCCTTACCGGCCTCTCTGTTCTACTCTTGCTTAGCCTCTCAGCCGCAGCAAACACGTCCTCCAGACAGCTTCTCCTGTTTCCACGGCCCCACACTTCCTCTCCCCTCCCCTCGTCCTGGCTCTTCCTTCTTTGCCCCTTTTCCTGGTTCCTCCTCCTGCCAGTCTTCACATTGGAACATGGTTTGGAACTACCTCCCCTGGTATCTATATGCTGTCCCTGGACCAACTGGTTCATCTCCTGATCTTTGAATAATCACCCATGAGCAAACAATGCCCACACTTGAGTCTTCGGCCCTGACACACCTGGGGTCAATGTGCTTATATCCAACACACACCTGAGGGCAACCATGTCCAATCTGAACGCAGAACTTCCACCTCTACAGCTCTCTCTTCCGGCTCCAGTAATTTCTCGAGACAACTCTTGGCTGTGGCAGCTTACATCTGCAATCACCAACCAGCTGAGGCAGGAGGATTGCACAAATGCAAGGCCTCCCTGGGCTGTGTAGTGAGTTCTAGGCTAACCTGGCCTCCAGAGTGATACCCTGTCTCAAAGAAACAAAATCGTGTTTCCTCTATCCCCATTTATAACATATCAGTACTCCAAAATGCATGTTACAATCAACAACTTCTTTCCATCTCTACCATTTCGTGGCTCACCTAAAGTAGCCTGGGAGCTCTGCATTCTGTCCACAGAGTTGGTCTCCCAGTTTCTATCAGAATAACATCTGACCTGCCCCCTGGGTCCTTACATCATCTCCGCACCCGCCTTCGCTCCCTTTCCTCCTCGCTCTCCGGGCTGCAGCTTCCACAGCCCCTTCCACCGCTCCCTGGCTCCTGCCTCGGGCCTTGACCTGTGTTTCCAATATCCCGGGCGCTAACCTTCCTCACCGCTTCAACACCAGCTCTGATGCCCTCCCACGCCCTCTGATTCCCATGCCCCACATTCCCAATCGCATTATCCTGTCTTACTGTCCACATCGGCTCTCTGTTTGCTTGTCTGTTGTCTTTATTCCCACTTGACCATAAGCTCTAGGGGGGCTGAGACTCCACCCACCTTGTTCATCGGAATCCCACTGCTTCAGAGGGCGGAGGGCACTGGTTCTCAGTAAATATTTGTGGAAGCCATTGCATGCGTTAAAGTTTTCTGTTCCCGGGCTAAAGAGATGGCTCAGTAGTTAAGAGCACTGTCTGCTCTTCCAGAGGTCCTAAGTTCAATTCCCAGCAACCACAAGGTGACTCACAACCCTATGTAATGAGATCTGATGCCCTTTTCTGGTGTGTCTGAAGACAGCGGCGACACTGTACTCACATACATGAAATAAATAAATCTTAAAAAAGAAAAGAAAAGAAAGTTTTCTGTTCCCCGAGTCTGGCAATGATTTTATGCCATAACAGGAGTTAAAAGTATTAAAGACATTGGCCTCTGTCATAAGCAAGAGATCACAGAATCTCGAGTGGTCCAAGTCACCCCGACTAGACTCTATCGGTCCTGAGTCTTATGAGTGGCCCTCGAGCAGCGTCAGAGACATATGGGATCCATTCCTTTTGTCTTGCTTTCAGTTTCTTAATCTCCCATCCCCAGTGTTTTAAAGTGAGAAATGGAATTAAAATAATAAAAATTAACTGGTTTCTTCCAGGACTACGTGTGCTTATTCAAACTATAAGTCCAGCATGGTGATGCACAACTCTAATCCCAGCACTCAGGAGGCAGAGGCAGGCGGGTCTCTGTAATCTGGAAGTCAACCTGCTCTTTATTGTGAGTTCCAAGCCAGTCACGCCTATCTAGTGAGATCCTGTCTCAAGACAACCAAAACTAAGTTAATAACAGTGTGCTTACTTACTTAAAATGCAAAGATACCAAGGCAGAATAGTACTAACAACTAGGCCAGTACATAAATTATTCTATTTATACAGTCAGATGTGTGCCCTATTCTTCTAAAATACTATTCAAAAGTAATATCATGACCCAATTCCAATTTCATAGAGAAATTGCCATGTGGGCACCCTACGAAATCTCTAATGGTTTTCTGGTTTCATAAGCAAGCATGTATTCAGAAACATCCACTATATCTAGATATTAAAGCAAATCTCGTAAGGAGGATTAAGAATTAGGTGTTATTAACATAAGCAAAAGTAAAATAATCATTCATAATCATGACTGCAATAGGGGGGAAACAACTCCCTTCCGTTGGCTCTTGGGTTATCATTATTCTGAAACTGGCTTCTGAAAGGTCCCAAGTAACTCTTCATACTCATGATGTGGGAAGACACCATTTGCCATCAGTCTCCTATTGCTTCTAGACTATTCAGTTATCTGTGACTGGATCAATAAGGGCTGCTGGCTCCACAGGAAGGATGCTGCCATGACAGACAGAAGCACAGAGATGATCGTGACAGATAGCAATGTGTGAGATACTTGCATCCCCTTGGCCTCTTCACGCCAACCCAGCTTCAAAGAGATGCTGGGAGAAGTGAGGGGCTGGCTTATGTGAGGTTGGTCACAAGGAGAAACTCTTTATGCTGTTTTTACATCACATGAATACTGGAGAAAACAGTATCTCAAGACTGAGTCCCCCAAAAGGTTACTCACCATTCTCAGCAAGTCCTTTTACACAGTCAGTCACAGCCGAATGTTTCACTTCTAACTCTTCTATCAACAATGTAACAATGACTTAGTTTCACTTCCCCGAGATAGGTAATATGCTACATTGCTTAGCCTGGCACCTCACAACTGTAATCCTCATATTAGACACAAGGAGGCAGGGATACCTCAAGCTTCTGGGCAGCCAGCAAGCTCTTGTCTCAAAAAAATAAAATAAAAAGGTACCAGAATAAGATGAACATCAGCACAGCTCTAAAGAAGAAAGATGTCTTAGCTTGGGTTTTTATTTCTGTGAAAGCATCATGGCCAAAAAGCACACTGGGAAGGAAAGGGTTTATTTGGCTTGCACATCCATGTTGCTATTCATCATCTAAGGAAGTCAGGACAGGAACTCAGACAGGGCAGGAACCTAGAAGAAGGAACAGATGCAGAGGCTATGGAGGGGCTCTTACTGGTTTGCTTCCCCTGGCTTGCTGAGCCTGCTTTCTTAAAGAGCCCAGGGATGACCCCACCCACAATGGGCTGGGCCCTTCACCATCAATCACTAATTAAGAAATGCCCTACAGTTGAATTGAATGGAGACATTTTCACAATTGAGGCTCCCTCCTTTCAGGTAATTCTAGTTTGTGTGTCAAGTTGGACTAAACCAAGCACTAAACAAGACTAACCAGCACTAAAGAGTAGGGACTTCCAGCTAGCTGTAACTTGCGAGCCATCAGTATTACTATAAAATGCCTACACTTGTCTATTCTCTAAACTCAAAATCCATTGGCCAATCTTCTGACAAGAATGTCTACACACTGGGCTGTGGAGATGGCTCAGCCAGTAAAGCACTTGTGCATGTGTGTTTATGTGCATCTGTGCATATTATGTGCATGTGTGTTTATGTGCATTTATGTGCATCTGTGTACAAGGACAAAAGCCAGCATTCTGTGTGATTCTCAATGATGACACTTTACTCAAATTCAGTGTTTAAGTTTCCCCCTCTTCACAGAAGCTGAGTGACACTGGATTAATTAAAGAAAATACCAATTGTTCAATAGGAGAGCAAATCAGCCACATTAAGAAGTCAGTAGAGGGTCTGGAGAGATGGCTCAACAGTTAAGAGCACTGGCTGTTCGATCCTGAGGTCCTGAGTTCAATTCCCAGCACCCACATGGTGGCTCGAAACCATCTGTAACAGGATCCAATGACCTCTACTGGTGTGTCTGAAGACAGCTACAGTGTAGTCATGTAAAATAAATAAATCTTAATTTTTAAAAGGTAAAAGCAAGCTGAACAAGCTATGGGGAGCAAGCCAGTAAGCAACGCTCTTCCATGGCTTAAAAGGAAAAAGAGATCAGTAGAAACAGTGGTCTGTTGTCACTCTCCTGTTTTAAAAAATACTGAAAACAATACCACAAGAAGTAAAACCATTCTCCCATTCAAACCTAAGGCAGGTTTTCCTCCTCATTTAAACTGAAAATCCCTCTCTCTCTGAAATAGAACCTGTCTCACATTCTCTGGGCCCTATCCTGATGCCCGTAAACTCAAGGGGATGAAAACACATCCTCTAACCGTGATGACCATAATGAGCTCCCCTGAACCATCACAAAGAAACGTAAACCACATCTTTAATCATTAGAACCCATGTTTCTCAAAACATACTCCACAGAAGATACACCTTTGCAATATTGATGGTCGTTCAGTTAAAAACGAAGGGAAGAGACGAAACCAAACACAGAGGTACTGTGTGGTCCAGCTGTCTGCTCCTGGGATCTTAGATCCTCGGATGCTGAGGCCCCTTTTCCTCAGATGCTAATGGACGCTAAGTCAGCATGCTCTAGACAGGCTTGGGTGCCCATTTGTATTCGGTGCTATCCACAGTAGACAAGTCATGGACTCCACCTAGGTATCTATCAGTGGATACGTAAAGGTAATGTAGGGCCAATCCACAATGTAGTTCTATTCAACCATAAAGAAAAACAAAATTACATCATGTACAGGAAAATGGATGGAACTGGACATCGTGTTAATCAAAGCAAGATCGACTCGGGAAGACAAACGCAGAATCTGGTTTTGTTTCTTAAGACATAAACATGTAAGGAAGGAAAGACACCAAGACAAGGGGGCAGGGAGAGAGGACCCTAAGGGAGTGTCATTTAAGTACATGACATACATGCTTGGAAATGTCACACACACACACACAAAAGACATCATTTTGTACAATCAATATATGTTAGTAAAAAGAAAAACTGGGAGAGAATAAGGATCCTTTAATCAAATAAGTTTGAGAACTATAAACTGTATGAGATTAATTATGTATTTCACTGTTGTAGTATGTTTTTTTTCTTTTTTAGGGAACCTTCAACACAGGGTCTCACTGTGTAGCCCTGGCTGTCCTGGAACTCACTCTGTAGACCAGGCTGGACCTGAATTCAGAGATCCGTGTGCCTCTGCCTCCTGCATGCTGGAATTAAATGCATGCGTCACCACCACCTGGCTGGCGATAGAGTTTCTTAAGAAAACATTGTTGTGTGTTGTAAAATTCCAGGAAAGGGTTAAAATGTGCAACTTTTTCCAAAATTGATGAAATGTATCACACTTTGAAAAACAACATCTTTCAGAATCAAGTTTAGGAAGTAATGTGTCAAACAGATGTTTAATGCATATGCTTTGTTTATGAGAGTACTGTCCTTTTTGCTTAGATTCATGATTCTTTTGACCCTCCACACAGACAGAAGCAGCAACTATTTAATCAGGTTGTTATGTGACTGAAATGAAGTCAAATATCGTCAGGCACCCAGCCCAGCCAAACAGTCAGACGCTGCTGGACAAAATTTCAGCCAACATCGGATCACAAAAATTCTGGGCGTGGTGTGGTATGCCTGCTGTCTAAGCACTCATGAGACGGAGGCAGGAGGATTGTGAATTCATAGCAGGTCTGGATACACAGCTAGTTTCTGTCTGAAAAGAGAAAACAAAAACAAAATGACTATACATAGGCAGCTGGGCCTGCTGGATTCTAATGAGCTGAAAACGTCCTTAGTGCCCATAAGATAAGTGCAGCTCCCACCCCGAATAAGAAACTTCTCTTTGCTGTAACAGACGGAGACCATTATAGAAAACTACAACCAATCAAGACGCAGAGAACAAGAGACCTGACTGTGTCCAGTTCTCGCTGATACTTCTACAACACAATTCCAGCACCTAAACCTCAGGGTTCATCACAGTAGAAATGGAAAGACCGGAAGAGCCAGAGGAGCAGAAGTTTTCTGGGGTTTGTGTCTCCTAGAAACGTCAGAGGGGCTGTGCCCATGACGTCTCGACCACATGGCTGCCAATGAACGACAGCAATGGACACGCTAATGTGGAAGGAGGAAAGCTCACAGGACCTCAACCGAAGACAAAGAAAGACTGAGAATACTGAGAGCCAAAGAAACTGTCTTCCCCAAGGAAAAGCCTCACAACTGGCTATCCAATGCCAAGTGATCAGGTCCAGAGATCAGCTACATTCAGCATGTATGACACATTGTATGAACTAAGCAGTAGTGTGTGTGCGCACGCACGCGTGTATGCATGTGTGTGTGTGTGTGCGCGCGCGTGCGTGTGCGTGTGCGTGTGCGTGTGCGTGTGTGTGTGTGTGTGTGTGAAATCATCTCGACTCTCACCACTCTCAGACACTCTGTATGGCTTTGCACCTGGGATCAGAACTGTCACGTTTGACTCCTGCTGTGGTTCGGAGCCAAGTCAGCCCAGCTGGCAATCCCACCCTGTCTGGGACTTTCGCTTCCTTACCCTGATAAAATACCCACCCACCCCTGACTCTTTCCCACAGTGGAAGATTCGAGAAGAAAAAAAAAAAAAGCCAGGATCTAAACACAAACAGGAAGCACAGGACTTCCAGATGTCAAAGCCGAGCCGAAGGACTTCCTAAATCAAGGCGCCTAGGCAAAAAGCAATATATCATTTAGGGAAATGCAGACGCTGGAGAGTGCACTAGACCTGCATTTAATTTCTAATCTGTTTTTGCACCGCTGCATGCCAAAGTTGATTCAAATAAATATTTAAATAAAACCTGAGCTGCACAGAGTACTGAAAAAAAATGACCGGATCGGGTGTGACTGAAAGCTCATCGGTGGTGCGCGTGCGCCCTCTGCTGCTGGACAGCGCTTCCAACAGCTCACTCTCCACGCGGCCCATTTCTGTTCTTTTCCTCTTTAATACTGGGAGGGGGCGGGGGGTGAAGATAATGTTATTATTTTGGTTTGTTTTGCACAAAACAAATGGAAATCCGCATACATAAGCTTGATTTGCGTTACACCCTCATCTCAGAGAGATGTCGTCGACAAAAGCACTCAGATTTCTTGGAAGCTGAGATCATGGAGTATATACTATTCTTTAAATGATAAAATGTCCTGACTGGATGTAGTGGCACATGCCTATAATCCTAGCAACTTTGGAGACAAAGGAAGGACGGTGCCTGAGATGTTTCTGACTTTCAGAATGTGGCTGTGGTCATGTACAACTGTGATCCTGCCTCTTTGAAAAAATAAATAAATAAATAAAATTTATTATTTTGGGTATCCTGATAGCACATCATAGAGGTTCAAATTTTATTCATTATATAGACTTTTTGGTCTTCGTTTTTCTGTGGCTTATTTCTCAAGATTGCCAGATTTAATACGTATAAACATGCCCCGCGTGTTTCTGTAGGATCTTGCTACAAGTTGGGGCTGGAGAGGCGGCTCAGCAGTTTAGAGCACTTGCTGCTCTTGCAGAGGACCCAGATTCATTTCCCAGTGTTCTCAAGGAGGCTCACAACTGTCTGCAGCTCCAGTTCCAGGAGATCTGACCTCTGTGGGCAATGGATGAATACGGTGTCCCTACATACATGCCGAAAATGCTAATACACGTGTCTTACTTAGGGTTTTTATTACTGTAATGAAACACCATAGCAGAAAGGAAGTTGGGAAGGGAAGGACTTGTTTGTCTTATACTTCTGTATCACTGTTCATCGCTGAAGGAAGTCAGGACAAGAACTCCGGGCAGGAACCTGGAGGTGGGAGCTGATGCAGAGGCCATGGAGGGGGGCTGCTTGCTGCTTCCTGGCCTGCTCATTGTGGCTTGCTTAGCATAATTTCTGGTACAACACAGAACCTCCAGCCCAGCAGTGGCACTGCCCACAGTGGGCTGGGCCCTTCCACATCAGTCACTGGTTAAGAAAATGCCTGACAGCCAGATCTTACGGAGGCATCTTCTCAACTGAGGTTCCTCCCTTCAGATAACTCCAGCTTGGTTCAGATTGACATAAGACCAGTCAACACAACATATATCGTAAAAGAAATAAATAAATCTTTTTAAAAAAAAATATATATATATATATTATATATATATATATAAAGTTGCCAGGTCTGGTTGCACACACCTTTAATCCCAGCACTCAGAAGACAAAGGCAGTGGGCCGTGGTGGCACACACCTTTAATCCCAGCACTGGGGAGGCAGAGGCAGGCGGATTTCTGAGTTCAAGGCCAGCCTGGTCTACAGAGTTCCAGGAAAGCCAGGGCTACACAGAGAAACCCTGTCTCAAAAACCCAAAAGAAGAAGAAGAAGGAGAAGAAGGAGGAGGAGGAGGAGGAGGAGGAGGAGGAGGAGAAGAAGAAGAAGAAGAAGAAGAAGAAGAAGAAGAAGAAGAAGAAGAAGAAGAAGAAGAAGAAGAAGAAGAAGCTGCTACATAAGGAGTTCCAGAATAGTCAGGGCTACTAGAGAGGCCTGTCTTTAAAAGTAATAATAATAAGTTAACCCAGGCCCAGTGACACGTGTCCAGCTACTTGGGACTAGGAGGCAGCAGAATTCCAAGCCTTAGAACAACCCAGGCTACACAGTTCAGCTCAAGGCCAGCCTGCAACAGAGTGAATCCTCTCCGTCCGATAGGACACTAAGTCACTGAATAGAAAAGGTAGTCACTGTTTATCTAAAACTCCTGCTTTACTGGCTTTTCTGTTTTGTCCGCTAAGCTTACTCCATTTTCATGTGACCTCTGAACTCCACAATTAAAATTGTTTTCTCTTATGCTAATCAGAGCAGTTAGCTCATCTTAATCAAGAATAAAAACAAAACATCTCTCCCTTTAAGGAGTATCAGCCAGACAGAGGCTGAAGTTCAAAAAACTTGTTCTTAAAGTTACTTAATGAAGAAATGAAAAAGAACTCTCTAGTTTCTGTATATAGCAAAGTTGTTGTACAAAACCCATATAATGGTTTTAAAAGTGGTGGTACATTTAGAAAGAGGAGGACCCTGGGGATGCAGAACCCTCCAGTCCTGAGCCCCCTGAATCACATACGGGGGAGCCTTGAAACTCCAGGATGCCCAGCCCCATCTGTTGGCCAGTCGTTATATAAGATCCCTGAATCCAGAAACTCAAAGAATCCTGGGCTCTAAGGTGAGTGGTGGGGGTGGTGTACGCAGGCAGGAAAGGAATCCACTCCCTTGGGGCTGCCAAGGTCCTTCAAGGAATACTTCTCGACTTTGACGTCTGTGTGTGAATCGAAGCACACCGACTGAGAGCTTTTGAGTATTTCTAACCAGCTGCTAGCTGTTGTTAATGCTCAGGACCAAGGGTTCCACTTAGACAGCAAGAGCCTAGGGGGCCAAAAATAAAAAGGAGGTAATTTGTGATAATATGGAGTAATATAACATCTGTGTGTACTGAAATAGCAGATCACAACTACATTACTGTCATAATGTCATAGCAGCTGTAGAAATGGGAAGGATCGAAATGGGAAGAAAAAGAAAAAAAAATCTTGATACTTCTTCAGCGGTTCTCTGTGCTGTCTTCAGTTGCTCTGATGTCTTCTGTCTGTCACTCTGCCTTCCACCGGCAGAAAAAGACTTAGTGCCCGCTCCCCGCCTGCTCCTTCAGAAATGCTGTCAGAATTTGGGTGAGACCATTCTCCACCCAGCACCTCAGTGATATCGGCCATTTAAACCACAGAAGCTCAAGTCGTATTAGAAGTTGTTCGCAGGTCATTTCCGCCTGGCGATTCTTAATCATTCTTGATCAGTCAGCGCTCCGAGGAGCAACTTCCGCAGACCTTGAAAAGGTGTGAGGCTGATCAAATCAACCCTGGGAAGCGTAATTGACAAATCTCCTCGTGTGGTTTTGAGAAATTAATCAAGACAGGTCTGGTGGACCTTTGCTGAGCCTCTTCGGGACAAATGACTCAGTTGCCGATGCACTATTATAAAGGAAAACTCCAGCTGCAAATCCCAAGGTGACCCATTTATCCACTCAGTTGGAGAATAATGACTTCTTAAGCAAGGCAAATAATTCCGCTGGTTTAAAACCAATTTGGTTAATACGATTAAATGAACTATTTGATCTTTCAGGTTCAAAACCCATCTATTTGACTCACGCGTTAACATTTTAATAAGGACGTAAGCGTGTTTCGGAGGAGTGGGTTTCCAAAAGTAGCACACGTCACATCACACTTCAAGTCCCCAGAATTACTTCAAGAATTGAAACTGCAATATTCTCGCCTTAAGCACTCATTCCATTTATCGGTGATACCAAAGGAGAAACTTGACTCAAGCCCCGCCCCGCCCCACCCCCACCCCCACCCTACACACACACACACACACACACACACACACACACATTGTGTGTTAGCCTTGGCCAGTCACCTCCGAGCCACAAGGCTTCCTCAGAGCACACAGGCGTGTTGAGTCTCAAAGGCCTATTTTCTGCTGTCATCAGAATGAATCAGACAGTGATAATGCGATCAGCCTCAACCGTTGCCTCTCTTCTTGGAACTCACTTATAGAACCTCACTCACTTGAGGCCTCTACAACCATCTTCCTTCCAATTCCTCCCCCTCAGACACGATGTTAGAAGCTGTTTTTCACCCGTGTGTAATCTTTACCCTCTTCCTTTCCCGTCACACCCACTGTCTCTTTGTTCTACATTTCACCTATCAGCCATAAATTGATAGAGCTCCATCATCTGTAATTCCAAGACTGGCCTCTAGGTGTCAGTAAGATGACTAAACCTCCCCACCCTAAGAAACACATATTTTGTAATTTATTTCTTTTTATGTATATGAGTGCTCTATCTGCATGTACATCTGCATGCCAGAAGGGGACATCAGATCTTACTACAGAAGGTTTCAAGCCACCATGTGGTTGCTGGGAATTGAACTCAGAACCTCTGGGAGAGCAGCCAATGCCCTTAACTGCTGAGCCGTCTCTCTAGCCCCTAAAAACACATATTAAAATTAAATAAAATTTCATTCTTGCTCCAACCCAGCCACATCGAAGGTGTCAGTGCCATGGTTTGGGTGTGGCTTAGGTGTTCCACATCTGTCTACTGAGACTGAGGGCTGGGGGCCCAGGGTAATGGTATAAGATAGTGCAGTCTTCAAGACACAGAAACCCACTTCTTGTTATACTCCAGAATTCCATAAAAATACAAACCCAGAAGCCATAATGTATATGCAAAGGACCTGTGTGTGTGTGTGTGTGTGTGTGTGTAAAGAAAGAGAGAGAGAGAGAACTATAAATAAATTTTATATATATATATGTGTGTGTGTGTGTGTGTGTGTGTGTGTGTGTGTGTGTGAGNGAGAGAGAGAGAGAGAGAGAGAGAGAGAGAGAGAGAGAGAGAGAGAGAGAGAGTATTTTTTGTGCAACCCCCCCCCCCGGCAGCCTTGCAGAGGCTCCTACTACAGGATTGAGCCCAGTGTTAGCTGCCAACTTGTCAAAACCTAGAAACACCTCGCAAAGAGATCTCCCGACATACCATGCTCAATTACCTTAATTGAAGTGTAAGGTGTATCGAGAACTTTGGTTTCTTTGAAAAACAAAGAAAGGTTGTAAGAACATGTTTTTGCTCTAATCCCAGGTGTAGGATATGGGGCCGTTTCAGATTGCCCACTGCAGCTGACTATGATTAGCCTCACGCTCTAGCAGGGGTGTGATTTTGCCAGCTGTGAGTGTGTGACCTTTGGGTTTCTGGGGACTCTTCAGAGGATAGATAAACAGTAGGGCCCTGAGAGGTTGTGGTGGGTTGGTGGTTGGTCGCTGTTGGTCATGGTTTGTTAAGTAGTCTGTTAAGTAGTCATGCACAAAGAAGAAACTAAGAAGAAATTAGTTATCTTGACAGTGAAGATCAAACATGCCCCAAGGAACTCAATGCCCCTAATCAGCCAGAATTAGACTAATGATAACCTTGCCCCCTCTCCCCCTCTATCATTTTCTCTCTCCTATCTAGTGTTAAGAGGTTGAAAGGGTGGGAGAAAAGGGGTGAAGGGTGGAAGAAAGAAGAACCCACAATGTAGCTCAAGCCTGGCTACAGGGAAGACTTACCCACATTGGGCGGCTCCATTCCCTGGCTGGGCTCCTGCACTGCACACACAGCGAGAGGAGAGCAGAACAGCGGCCTGCGCCTTGTCCTCCGTTCCCATTCCTGACTGCAGATGCAGTGTGGCCAGCTCCATCAAGCTCCTGCCGACCTAATTCTCCCACCATAATGGATGGTGTGAGTTACAATACCTCCCTCCTGTACTCATGAGGTGTGTCTATACCACCCGCCTACTGGAACAACCCAACAGCTATACACAGAAGTATAAACAAACACATTGTAATCTATATCCCTGAATTCTCTCTGCAGGAAAAGGGAGTTACAGGTACAGGAAGTAAACACAAACATTTAGATAAAAGGAACCTGATACTAAGAGAGGGCATACTGAGGGTGTGGCTCACAGGCTCAGTGCTAGCACTCAGGAGGCAGGGGCAGCTGGTGTTGTGAGTTTCAGGCCAACCTATCCAAGAAAGAGAGGAGAGGGAGGGAGGGAGAGAGAGGGGGAGGAAGGGGGAGAAGGAGGAAAGAAGGGAGGGAGGAGGGAGAAAGCATATTGATGATTCCGTGTATAGGAAATTCTAGGATGGGCAAAATTAATCTGTGCTGAGATAAATCAGAACACAGGGTTCCTGCAGGGTAGAGAGGGGGAAATAAACTGAGAAACAAGGACTTGGGGATAACAGAAATGTCTCTCATATCTTCATTATGTTGGGGTCACCCACTGTAAATTCAGACTGTATTTGATGCACTAGTACATGTGAGGGATTAGAGAGAATTCATCGGGGAGGGTAAGCACATAAGGTTGTCAGGAAAGCTACCACAATGGGCTGGAGAGGTGACTCAGTGGTTAAGAGCCACTGCCTGCATGTACTTCCAGAGGTCCTGAGTTCAATTCCCAGCAACCACATGGTGGCTCCCAACCATCTGTAATGGGATCCAATGCCCTCTTCTGGTGTGTCTGAAGACAGCTACAGTGCGCTCATATAAATGAAATAAATAAATAAGTCTTTAAAGGGAATTAAAGGGGGGGGTGGCCACGCCTGAATGACAAGAGGAAGAGCAGTTTTCATACTCCCGGGTTTTTTCCTTCTTCTTTTCTAGGTGTCAGAAGTTTTCTACAACAAAGCCCTTTGTAACTGGCAGAGCCACGGCCTTTGCTGAAGCTTCATCATTAAGCAATGAGGAAACTTCTGTTTTGTTCATTCCTTCCCTCAGGAGAGAGACCGAGGAGAGCATCAGAGAGTGATCTTAGCCTGCAACTCTCAGACCACACTCTCTCTACCACCCACCTTCCCTCATGGGGACAGAAATACCCAAACAAGGTATAGCAAACCTAGTTGTTCTCATTAAACTTCAGAGCAGCACCCTGAGTGTAGAGTTAATAAATGCTCATTTGTGTTGATAATAATGCTTGAAATTTTTTTTACCTTTTCCCCAATTTATAATATTTGAACAGCAAGTAAAACGCATTCTAATGATAATCTGTATTTTAATAGGTTTTTAAAGATGCATTTATTTTTACTTTATGAGCACTTTACTTGCATGTTTGCTTGTGGAATGTGAGTACAATGTCCCCCGTAAGCTAGAGGGGGTGTGGGACGCCCTGGAACTGGAGTTAGCCACCATGTGGGTGCCAAGATCCAGGCCTGAGTCCTCTGCAGGAGCCAGTTTTCCAGCGCTGAGCCATCTCTCCAGCCCCAGTCTGAACGTATTCCTTCTCACCACTGCTGATCCTGGCTTCTTTTGAAATGAAAGCTTTGAAGCCCTGACAGCAAAATCTGGTTCCATCTGGGATGCTGCTGCTGCTGTTTTGAAAGCACCTCACTATCTAGCCCTGGGTGACCCAGATCTGGCTATCTAAACCAGGCGGGCCTCCAACACCTGCCTCTGCCTCCCAGCAGCTGGGATTACAGCTGTGTGCCACCACGGCTGACTTCAGCTGAGGTTTTATAAGGACAAATTTGGGCATTCAGCAGGCGCCAAGGTGTAGTTTAAAATAAAGGCTGGCAAGATGGCTGACCCAGTAAAGGTGCTTGCCACCAAGACTAACAGCCTGAAGTGCACTCCCAAGATCTACATGGTGGAAGCAAGAAAACCACAAATGTTGCATATTTGATCACACTGTGAACCCAAGATTGTGCTAGTTCCTGGAGAAACCTGTTTCTAGCAGTGGTGCGGCTCAGTCTTAGCACACACGTTGATTCGGGCCTGGAGAGATGGCTAAGCAGTTAAGAGCACTGGCTGCACTTCCCAAGAGGACCTAGGTTTGATTCCCAGCATCCACATGGAAGCTCACAACCATCTCTAACTCCAATTCCAGGGCATCTGGCGCCCTCTTCTGGATCCCATGGGCACTGCATACATGTGGCACACAGACACATGAAAGGAAAACACCCATACACATAAAAATAAATATCTCCATGTCTCTAACCAACCTTCCCTACCGCCAGTTTCCTATCCTATGTTAAAAAAAAAAAAGGAAGAAGAAGATGACTCTAAAGTTCATCTGGAAATCTGGAAATCACAGAAAGAGAAATAGCCTCCCCCCAAAAAATAAAAAAATTGTGACAAACATTTTCTCCAAGAGATGAAAACATTGTATTACATATACAAATATGTCATAGTTTAAGAAACATAAAACTATAAATGTACAATTTTAAAAGGCATGCATGCATACAGGCAAAACACTCACAGTGCTTAAATCTAAAAAAAACAAAAAAACAAAAAAACAAAAACGAAATAGGCTGGAGCCCCAGCTGTTAGAGGTATGTGCAGCTCTGGCAGAGCACCTGAGTTTGGTTCCCAATACCCATACCAAGCAGTTCCCACCATCTGTAACTCCAGCTCCTGGGGATCTGACGCCCTCTTCTGGCCTCTACAGGCACCTGCTGCACACCAGCACACAGGCATCTGCACCCAACTTAAAGTACATCTTTATAACACAATGCTGGAGACACTTAGACACTGGTGAAGTTTGCACCAGCGCAGCCTCCATGGAAACCAGCATGAAGGATCCTCAAAAGCTGACAGCAGAAACACCACATAAGGGCTGGCGAGATGGCTCAGGAGGTAAGTGCACTGACTGCTCTTCCAAAGGTCCTGAGTTCAACTCCCAGCAACCACATGATGGCTCACAACCACCCGTAATGAGATCTGACGCCCTCTTCTGGTATGTCTGAATACAGCTATGTAGAATAATAAACAAATCTTTGGGCTGGAGCAAGCAAAGTTCCTAAATCCAATTCCCAACAACCACGTGAAGGCTCACAACCATCTGTACAGCTATAGTGTACTCATATACATAATAAATAAATAAATCTTAAAAGAGAGAGAGAGAGCGCGCTCGTAAGTAGAAGAGCACACCTGGGCAGACCTACACCGGCACACATGATTACTTATGTTAGGGAACAGCCAGGTGTCATCACCGGAAAGTGGACAGAAGAAGGGCTGGTGCAGGGCGGACAGGTAAGGAGACAATCAGGACAAGACTGTCCTTTGCTGGGAAACGGACAGACGCTGGAGAGAGTCATCTAAAGGAGAATAAGTCAGATTCATGACAAATGCGTCTCCTCTGAAATATGGAACCTAAAGTGTGTGTGTGTGTGTGTGTGTGTGAGAGAGAGAGAGAGAGAGAGAGAGAGAGAGAGAGAGAGAGAGAGAGAGAATGATAGAAAGACAGACAGAGAGATAAAAGTAGGAAGAGAAAATGGAATAACTAGAGAAGGGGCCAGGAGAGTTACAGGGGTGAGTATGAATAAAAATATCATTTTGAAGCCCATTACTTTGTACACACAAAAACACACTAATAAAAATTTGATTGTACAGTTTCCATTTTAGTTGGAAAGACCACAACACATATTGTCTACTCAGACACACCCACACATCTCCATCAGGACTTAAATAAGTGTTGTCTGTAGCACAAGTGCAGCCAATCAGGAGGTACAGCCAGTCAGGAGGTGCAGCCAGTCAGGAGGTGCAGCCAGTCAGGAGGTGCAGCCAGTCAGGAGGTGCAGCCAATCAGGAGGTGCAGCCAGTCAGGAGGTGCAGCCAATCAGGAGGTGCAGGCGACAGGACAATGTCTCCTTTTCTCCTTCGACAGAGTCTCACATAGGCCAGGCTAGCCTCAAACTCACTGTCTAGCCTACACTAGCCTGTGTTCCCCATCCTCCTACCTCCACCTCCCACAGGCTAAGAATAGAGCCATACCACCACTCTGTCTAGAATATTTTCTGAATGTTAAACTCAGGTACGTGGAGTGACAAAGTATTTTAAAATTATGTGAAAAGTCCTATAAACACATAAAAAATTAAACTAAATTACATTAGGGATTGAATGTAGTATCTTAGTTTTAAAGGATTTAATAAGGGGGACTGGAGAGATGGCTCAGCAGTTAAGAGCACTGGCTGCCCTTTCAAAGGGCCTGAGTAGAATCCCAGCACCTACACAGTGGCTCTGTAACCACCTCTGACTCCAGGCCTAGCGGATCCAAGGCCTGGTTCTGGCCTCCCAGGCAAACACATGGTACACAGATACACAGAACACACATATACATAAGATTAAAAAAAATTAAAAAAAACTAAAAGAAAAATAAGTATCTAAGTATTGAACTGTCCCTAGGAAATTATGTCACGCACTTTGCATTTTGACCCTGATAAATGTCCTCTGGCCTGATCATCTCGCTGTCTGTAAATATTAACACTGACCACCCACCATCACACAAGTGCGTGCTTCACAGATGCCACAACCAAATTTTAAAACAATCTCGTAAGAGAACAAAAGGGCCAAAAAGTAAGTATACTGTGGAAAATACAAAAATGTCATTTATTTACCTTTTTCACTAAATGATTCGCTATAAAGATCCCATTTCTACCCTGCAGTTTAAGGAGTTCCTTTCTGCTGTGTCCTTTTTTTTTTTTTTCTTTTTTCTTTTTCTTTTTTTTTTTGTAGTCAAATGCTAAAATCAGCACATTCTGCAATTTATGCCTTGAACCTAACTGACCATTTACATTTCATACATTCTGTGCCAAAGAACCGCATGTTCCTCATGGTCCTGACAGACGGCCACCGTCCTCATATGTTGGAGTAGTAGCGGTCACGGTTCTGAAAGTCCCTGTGAGCATATCTGGCATACGTCTGGTTGTGCGGGATCCTGCCGAAGGGCTCCCGGTCATTGAAACAGGTCTGGAAGACTTCGTCCACAGCCTTCTGGGCCTCCTCTCTGCTGACGCCCCGGACCGCCAGGATAGAGAGAACAGCTCTGTCCCGCACGCAAGTCTGCGGAGAAGGAAAGCCCAGGGCTTTAACTTGCTGTGAAGTTTAATCATACGACATCATCACATGTTACCTGAACCAAATTACGATTAATTTCTCCAGGGCTGGAGAGATGGCTCAGCAGTTAGGCGCTCCTCTACCAGAAGACCTAGGTTCAATTCCCAACACCCACACGGCAGCACACACCTGTCTGTAACTCCAGTCTCAGGGAGTCTGACACCCTCACACAGACAGACATGCCACCGAAACACTATGGCATATAAAATAAAGTAAAAATAAGTCATAAAGATTCACTTCTCCCCCCTGTTCTTTTATTAATTTCTGCCATTCTAAAAATTAAAATAAAATTAACAAATATAATTCTCTAACCATGGAACATGTTAGTTCACTCTAAAACTATTAAATAAGACCCCAATTCTTATTTTCTCGGGAATATATCCAATGTCATCCTCTGATGTACCAGGCAGTGTCTGCCAAATATGAATTCCCACTTTGCAAAATCACAAAAAATCCATAGACAAGGTCCTGATTGATCTTGGTTAATTAAATTTAAAACAGGTTTCAAGGGTCTGGAGAGATGGCTCAGTGGTTAAGAGAGCTGCCTGCTGTTCCAAAGGACCCAAGTTTAATCTCCAGCAGCCATGGTGGGCAGCCCACAAACACGTGTTACTCCAGCTCTGGGGATCTGATGCCCTCTTCTGGCCTCCAAAGGCACCTACACTCATGTGCACATGCCCACACACAGTCACACTTACACGCACAAAAATAAAACCTATCTTTTTTTAAAAAAATAAAATACACTTCACATCCACACCTTTCCTTCATAATTTTTCAGCTGACTGGTGATAGATTAACTTTTTGCTATTTATCCTGAGGCAACAGGAAACTATTCATAGATACTCAAACTTAAAAGGTGCCTCTGGTTTTAGGCAGAAAGAAAAATTAAATATTTCATAGGTCTCAGTTTTGCTATGAGAATAACTTGTCTAACATCTTAAATCTGTTGATCTTAAAACTTCCATGTTTTAAGAAATATAAGGCCCCTACCTCGCCATTTCAATTCCCAGAGGGCTTTTAAAATACTTACTTCTCTCTCTTCCTAACTAAAACTCAAAAGAATGACCACTAAAGACAATTGTGGTGGTTTGATTAAGCTTGGCCCAGGGAGTGGCACTGTTAGGAGGTGTGGCCTTATTGGAGTAGGTGTGTCACTGTGGGCGTGGGCTTTAAGACCCTCACCCTAGCTGCCTGAAAGCCAGTCTTCTAGCAGCCTTAGGGACACTGCCATGCTCCCACGTTGATGATAATGAACTGTCTGAACCTGTAAGACAGCCCCAATTGAATGTTGTCCTTATAAGACTTGCTTTGGTCATGGTGTCTGTTCACAGCAGTAAAACCCTAACTAAGATAATAATCAAAGGAATATCATCTCATCTCCAAATTAAAATTCCAAAGGATGGTATGTGACCCATCCATTAAAGATTATAAAACCAGGCATGGCAACCCCCAAGCTCGCAAAACCAATGCTCAGGAGGCCTGAGGACCCAATTCAGGCCAGCCCTGCTGCGTATCCAGACTGTTTCAAAAGTAAAAGTAAAGGCGTGTGGAGACACTGCTCTCTGTTCCTGCCAACTCAAGGCTGAGGCAGGGTGAGCCCGAGTCCAGAAGGACACCAGCGACAGAAGACCTAGTCTCAAAAGAAGGAACAAATGAAAAATAAACAGCGATTTTGATGACATCACCAGCATTCTGCTTTCCTAATTTTACCTCCACCTCATCACTCGAGCTGGAAATACTCATGCACCAAAGGACAGTGCAAGATACACAGCGAGACCCTGTTCCCCTCCCCCAAAAATACAGATGCCAAAGCTTCAGAAGGCTCAGTGGCAAACCACAATTGGTGTTTACCTTGGAAGGTGGTGGTGGCGCACACCTTTGGATCCCAGCACTCGGGAGGCGGAGGCGGAGGTGGAGGCGGAGGCATCTCTGTGAGTTCAAGGCAAGCCCGATCTACAGAGGAAGTTCCAGGACAGCCAGAGCTACACAGAGAAACCCTGTCTCAAAAAACCTCTGCCGGGCTGGTGAGATGGCTCAGCGGGTAAGAGCACCCAACTGCTCTTCCAAAGGTGCAGAGTTCAAATCCCAGCAACCACATGGTGGCTCACAACCATCCTTAACAAGATCTGACTCCCTCTTCTGGAGTGTCTGA
>NC_034598.1:50212962-50219556 GCF_900095145.1 Mus pahari | reverse complement strand
GGACTTTGGAACTTCAGGCTAGAAAAGCCATTGAGTGTTGGGGGCTCAGTGAGATGTTCTGTAGGAGCCTGGAAGATAAGACTGTTGAGAGCTGTGCAGAAGATGGAGGGAGGCCTGGCTGTGACGTTTCAGAGGAAGTTTAAGGACTCTATCAGGGCCATCTGCCATGTAAGATTCTGTGGCTCCGGGCAGCTGGGGCTGAAGAATTAGCCGTGATGAACAGGAGACCAGAACTACTGAGATGAAATCTTCTGGGAAGTGTTTCTTCGGAAGCTCACAACAATGTGTAACTCTGCTTCCTGGGAGATCAACGTATTCTTCTGACCTGCACCGGTGCTATGCATTAACCTCGCCCACTCACACACACAGAGCAAGGTCACGGCTCTCTTCTCAGGCAGTCACATGGCCAACCGCGACTATGAAGCAGAAGCTATTTGCAAAAGTGGCCAAGGTTGTACCTCGTGCTGGCAGTTAGACTTGGTCATGTGTAAGAGTCACCCAGGTGGTACTGGTTCTGAAGGCATGAAGGGATCATGGAGAGCAGCTGAGGCTTGGCACTGAGAGGCCAAGAGAGGCCAAGAAGGTCCAGCCTCAGTGGTACTTGATGGCTTAGGACTGAAGGGGTCATGCAAAGAAGCTTGGCATGGCACCAGGAAGATAGCCTATGAGAGGCTGGTGGTGAAAGTGCAGCCCAGGTGCAGTAGAAGCCCCAGCATTTTGGAGATGCCAGGACCACAGGAAGGCCTCTAAGAACAGCAGCAGCAGTGGAGTGGAGCCAGCCGGAGCCTAGAAGACAAGCTGTGGGCTGCAGAGGACAGAGCTGGAGACGTGACTCTGGCCCTGTGGAAGCCTGAGGATTGTGACTGCATCCCAGACATCGGATGTTGAGTTATTTATCCTGCTGGGGTTTTGTTTTGCATTGTTCAGTTTGTGACTGTGCCTATTTCTTCCCTCTTGAAGTAACCAAAATTATTTTTTTAATTTTTTTGGAGACCACAGTTTAAGGGGGTCCACAGCAATGTGCAAACCTTTTTTTTTTTTTTTTTTTTTTTTTTTTTTTTTTTTTTTTGGTTTTTCGAGACAGGGTTTCTCTGTATAGCCCTGGCTGTCCTGGAACTCACTTTGTAGACCGGGCTGACCTCGAACTCAGAAATTCGCCTGCCTCTGCCTCCCGAGTGCTGGGATTAAAGGCATGCGCCACCACGCCCAGCGAGACCACAGTTTAAAGACTGAATTTTTAAAAGAGTTTAAAGAGACTGAACTTTTTGGGTTTTTTTTTTTTCAAGGCGGGGTTTCTTTGTGTAGCCCTGGCTGTCCTGGAACTCTCTCTGTAGACCAGGCTGGCCTTGAACCCAGAGATCTGCCTGCTCTGACCTCTTGAGTGCTGGAATTAAAGGTTTAGCTACCACTGTCCAGACAAAGACTGAACTTGTAAAGTATTTGAATTGGTAAAGACTGTTTGACTTTTAAGTTTTTAATGTTTTGGGGGAAGGATATTCATTAATCTGAGATCTTGTGGATGAACCAAAAAAAAAAAAAAATGGAAATATTATGTCTTAAAGTATTGTGTCAAGTTGACAAGGGGTCAATTGTGTCTGTGTGTCTGTGTGTGTCTGAGTATGTGTACGTGTGTCTGTGTATCTGAGTATGTGTGCGTGTGTGTCTGTGTGCGTGTGTCTGTGTGTGTCTGAGTGTGTGTGCCTGTGTGTGCCTGTGTGTGTCTGAGTGTGTGTGCCTGTGTGTGTCTGTGAGTGTGTATGTCTGTGTGTGTGTCCCCGTGTGTGTGTGAGTGTGTGTGTGTCTGTATGAGTGTGTGTGTCTGTGTATGTGTGTGTGTGTGTAAACTATTAGGACATAAGGAAGGAAGGCTATGGTTTCACTTGGATTCTCTATCTATCCCCATTTAAACGTACCCAGAGTTGGAGCTGAGGAGATGGCTCAGCAGTGAAGGGCACTCACTGTTCTTGCAGAGGACCCAGGTTTGGTTCCCAGCACCCACATGGAAGCTCACAACAATGTGTAACTCTGCTTCCTAGGAGATCCGACATATTCTTCTGACCTGCACAGGTACCATGCATGAACCTGGCCCACTCACACACACACAGAACAAGGTCACAGCTCTCTTCTCAGGCAGTCACACGACCGACCACGACTATGAAGCAGAACTAATCTCCATCACACTCTCGTCACACGGTCGGGGCGTGTCTACCTGATGGTGTTGCTTTAATCCAAAACGCAGCCTGAAGAGTTCGTTCACAAGGGAGCAGTCCCCACTGAGGCTTGCGGCTCGAATCTGTCACAAACACAGAGGGCAAGTGAGAAGCAAGGAAGCTGTCTCTCCCTCCACACCAGCCAGTGTTTAAAACTGGGAAAGAATAGAGACTCACCATGTATTTCTGAGACTCCAGTGTATCTGACATTTTCTTCTAGATAATTTCTTTAAGCATCTGTTAGCAAGGCCACAATACCAAGAGCGTGCCATACAAATCAGGGCACTGGGGCAGGGGGATTTTCTAAACTTTACCCTGAGCCTCATGGGCAGCAATAATTTCTTCTGAAACAAAGGGCCAGAGTTGGACCTCCCGGTTAAAGTTCATGATCTCTAGGGGATAATACAGACACTTCTAGAAATTACAGAAGGACTTCAAGAAAGCATCCTTCCAAAGAAACTACCATGTGACCCCAACCACAGCCCAAACCTCAGGCGTTCTCAGACCTCCAGCCTCAGCCATGAGTCTCCTCAGGCCCCTGACTGTGTGTAAGATGTTACCTCATACAAAGCTCAAAAAACAAAGACTGTTCTACTGAAGTCAGCCCAGATCTTCTGATCTATGATGTTAATAGTGTTTAAGTTCTGGGACTGCCCCTTTACATGGCACACCCTTAGGCCACACTTCTGTAATTCACTGCCGAGAGAGTGGTCTGCTCCGTGTTACTTCCACACGAACACAGGTGCATTCCTCTGTGGAACTTGAAGCACTGAGCACGTTAGCTAATAATGCTGGAGAGAGGCCTATTTAAAAACTCAGGCTTAGCCTACCTTCCAAATAATGTTTTAGTTAGATGCAGTGGGGGACACCTACTGACTTCAAGGAAAGGAAAAAACAGTCTACATTTCAAACCTCACGCCTGAGAGTTGCTAATTCCTCAATCACTCATTATAATGTGCTCCTCAAATAATGAAATTCAAGAACTAAATACGTACGTCCAACCAGGAGTATATGGACTTCTGAGAGCAACCCAAAATCATTAATGATAAATACCTTTTTTATATTGTGCTCCTGAGGCTAAATGTTTTACTCCGGGGCAAACAATAACTTTGAGTATGGAGCTAGCAGCCTAGTTAAGAAGCCGGGCCAGCCCAGCTCTGCCAGTAACTGTGGAATCCAAACTAGTGTTTCACTCTGCACATACGGAAGACAAGGATAACAACTGCTGTCCCCAATGGACTGTTGTGGAAAGTGAAGTTGAATCAGAGGGGCTGGGGATGCAACAGTGGTGGGCTCTCTACCCAGCATGCACTAGGCTCTCAGCTCTACCCCAGTTTTGTAAAAGCAAATCCAAGGCCGGGAGTGCAGTTCAGTTAGCAGTGTTTGACACGCATGCATGAGGCCCTGGGTTCAAATCCAAAACAATAAAAATCAATCATTTAGTTCTCTCCACCAGCCGAACAAGATGCCCAAAGATAAGAAGACCAAGGAAAAGAAGGTGGCCCCAGGACGCATTGTCGTCAAGAAACAAGAGGCCAAGAAGGTGGTCAACCGTTTGTTTGAGAAAAGGTCCAAGAACTTCAGTATTGGGCAGGGCATCCAGCCCAATAGAGATCGAACACGCTTCGTCAAATGGCCCCGCTACATCAGGCTGCAGCAGCAAAGAGCCATCCTCTGTAAGTCGCTCAAGGCATCTCCCGCCATTAACCAGTTCACCCAGGCCCTGGACAGGCAAACAGCTACCCAGCTCCTTAAGCTTGCCCACAAGTACAGGCCAGAGATAAAGCAAGAGAAGAAGCAGAGGCTACTGGCCCGTGCTGAGAAGAAAGCTGATGGCAAAGGGGACGTCCCAACTAAGAGACCACCTGTCCTCCGAGCAGGAGTCAATACG
This sequence comes from Mus pahari, assembly GCF_900095145.1. Classification (NCBI taxonomy): domain Eukaryota; kingdom Metazoa; phylum Chordata; class Mammalia; order Rodentia; family Muridae; genus Mus; species Mus pahari. The sequence goes on along the minus strand of NC_034598.1, from coordinate 50,215,455 downwards.
GTCACCACCTTGGTGGAGAACAAGAAGGCTCAGATGGTGGTGATGGCCCATGATGTAGACCCCATCGAGCTGGTGGTTTGGTTTTCCTGCCTGTCCCGTGTGGAAAGATGGGGGTGCCCTACTGCATCATCAAGGGAAAGGCCAGGCTGGGGCGCCTGGTCCACAGGAAGACATGCACCACTGTTGCCCTCACACAGGTTAACTCGGAAGACAAGGGCAGAAGACAAGGGTGCTCTGGCTAAGCTGGTGGAAGCTATTAGGACCAATTATAACGACAGATATGACGAGATCCGTCACCACTGGAGAGGCAGCATCCTGGGTCCTAAGTCTGTGGCTCGAATTGCCAAGCTGGAAAAGGCAAGGGTTAAAGAACTCGCCACTAAACTGGGTTAAATGTACACTGCTATGTTTTCTGTACATAAATATAATTACAAAATTTTTAAAAAATCAATCATTTATTTTAAAAAATATACAAGCATTATATTTATCTCTCAAGTGTGCCCCACAAAAAGTATTTACTATGATTTATTATAACTTAAATGAGCTGGTACTACTATTAGGTCTTGAAGATGACATAGCAATTCTACAAAGAGACTGCTAAAGTCACAAGTGCAAAGAGAGGACCATGCTTAAATACATCACATCTGAACAAAAAGCTCAGTGCTCTGGGAAGAATAAATGTCTAAACTCACCTCCGAGCATGCCAGATGTCTGATATTGGTGAACCAGTGGACATGAGCCCGGCAATGGTCAAACGCGTGAATGAGCTCGTGGGTGACAACCCTGCCCATGTGCGCCTGATTCCGGATATTATTCTCGCACAAAACAATCTAGGAAACACCAAAGTAAGAGAAGTCTGCTCGTTTCTAAAACCAGCTCGTCTCCTAGATCTCATTTCTCTCCTACATGGCTACTCCTGGAAGCTTCCACTCAACCGTCTGCCCCACATCCCCTTAAGTCCCACTTCTGGTGACCTCTCCTGTAGGCCACACCTGCAGTCCCGTTAAGGACATGTTCATATGCTGCATTCCCTGAGCTGGCCACACCAGTTTGCCTCAGATGTTGCAGCACTGTGGTTCTAAGGATGGGCTTTGGGGAGAAACAGACTTATTTAAAGCACAGTCTGGGGCCTTAGCAGCAGATATATATATATATCTTTTCAACTGTTAGGAAGTAATACAGACATGAGTGTGGGTGGCCACAGAGACCAGAAGAGGTGCTAGAGCTGTAACCCAGAGCTGAGGTTACTGATGACAGGAGTGCCGAGATGTGAAGTCTGGTCCCCTGAAAGAGGACTAAGTGTCCTGGAGTCATCTCTCCAGATCCCCACGCAAGGTTTCTTAGCCTGTCTGTGCCTCAGTCTCATAAGGAGATAATTCTCAGCAGAGAACTGGGGCTATGCAAAGTGCTTGTCCACAGGTGTCAGAGCAAGCAGTGAGTGAATACCATCCCAGCTAGAATGAGGGAAAGTTTCCAGGAACCCCTGCATCTGGAAGATGTCAGAGAGGAGAACGAAAGCCAGTGGCATGCTAGGCAGGACCCTGTGAGGACAAGGCAGACATGAGGGTCCTAACCATGACACTTGCATTACTACACGCCTGACACTCCGTAGGTGCCAATGCTTTATGTGAGCATTCATTTTAACATTAACTTACTTGGCTAATAATGAATAAGACCTAATAATCAATTTACAATCTACTAATGGAGACAAAATTAATAAATATTCATCAAAGTGATTAACACCTGCAGTGCTGGTCCTGAGCAAGTAAGGAACATCAGGCCTGATCCAGAGAGCACCGGCTTCTTTGTAGTAGATATGTTTCAATTCAGACTGGTGGGGCGGGGCGGGGCGGAGCGGGGCGGGGCAATGTGGCCCAGTTGGGAAAGTGTTTGACTAGCAAGCACGAGGCCCTGGGTTCTATCACCCAGAATCGCTCCAGCCAGGCAAGGTGAACCACCACTCGGGAGGAAGAAGCAGGAGAATCAGAAGTTCATGGTCATGCTCAACTCTAAGTTGAGTTCAGGCCAACCTGAGCTACAGAATCTGCCTCAAAAATAAGCAAATAGGGCTGGAAGGATGGCTCAATGGTTAAGGGAACTACATGGCAGCTCACAACCATCTGGAACTGCAGTTACAAGGACTCTGACGCCCTCTTCTGGCTTCTGTGGGCAACAGACACACACATGGAGCACAGACATATTATCAAAACAACCATGCAGAGAAAAATGAAAAATGAAATTTGAAAGACAGCAGGGGAGGGAGGTACCTAAGAGGAACTGGGGGGAGAAAGAAAGGGGGAAATGAAGTAATTAGACTCTAATCTCAAAAGACAATTTATTTACATCGGAAGTTAAAACCTTATCTTAAGAATAAAATAGAGAGGGAGCTGGGTTTAGTGGCGCACGCCTTTAATCCCAGCACTCGGGAGGCAGAGGCAGGTGGATTTCTGAGTTCGAGGCCAGCCTTGTCTACAAAGTGAGTTCTAGGACAGT
>NC_034598.1:50200782-50212437 GCF_900095145.1 Mus pahari | reverse complement strand
GGCGGATTTCTGAGTTTGAGGCCAGCCTGGTCTACAGAGTGAGTTCCAGGACAGCCAGGGCTACACAGAGAAACCCTGTCTCGAAAAACCAATAAATAAATAAATAAATAAATAAATAACAAAGAATAGAGAGCTGCCATACTTAAACAGAGGAAAGGGAAGAAGAACAACACATACAAAGGAGGGGGTGGGGGCTGGACAGAGAGAACACACAAGAGCCTGAGAACCAAACCAAGAGCAGAAGCCAAGTGGGTCTGAAGGCCTGAGCAAGGCTGGTGACGTCAGCTGAGGCCGCACCCCACAGACCCTGTCTATTACAGCAGCGAGAAGCCTCCTAGGAGAACACTGAAGCAGGAGCATGCCTTTGTTTACTCTTAAAAGTACAACCAAAAAAAACAAGTGAGAGGTGACCAAAGCTGCATCAGAGAAACTAGATAGAGGCCTTAAGCCTAACCTTGACCCTAATCCTAACCCCCCTAACCCTAACCCAGAGCCTAAACATGACCCTGACCCTAACCCTTACCTTAAGCCTAACCATGATCCTAACCTTAACCCTAACCCTAACCCTGACCCTGACCAAGACCATGACCCTAACCCCAAGCCTAACTGTGACTCTAACACTAACCCTACCCTTAACCCTATCCCTGAGCCTAACCCTAACCCTAACAGTGACCATGACCCTGACCCTAACCCTAGCCAACATGGTATTTTAGGCAAGAGGCAGAAGACAGCATTTTTAGGCAAGAATGGTAAAAGTTAAAAGATAATTTAGGAGTTAAATTGAACAAAATTTGAAGTAGAAATAAGGAAGGAGTCAAAAGTATCTACATATGTCTGGATTAGATGGTAGAAACATCTACTGAGATGTGTAAAATCAGGCTAAGCGTGGTGGGTCATTCCTGAGATCCTAGAACGTAGATCTAGGGTGCATCGTCTCAGCTAGCCTGAGCTACATAGAGATCAATCAGGGCTACACCTGTGTCAAAAAAAAAAAACTGACTGGGTGAACAATTACCAAGGTGAACTTGAACACACAGGGTCTAAGGCACTTTTTTTAAAATATGGGGGCATATGTACTGCAGGATCCATGAACTACATTTTCCTTTTAATTTTTAAGATATACGTTATTTATATTATGTATATAAGTACACTGTCACTGTCTTCAAACACACAAGAAGGCGGCATCACATTCCTTTATAGATGATTGTGAGCCACCATGTGGTTGCTGGGAATTGAACTCATGACCTCTGGAAGAGCAGTCAGTGTTCTTAACCGCTGAGCCATCTCTTCAGGCCCCAGGACTAAAATATCTTTAAGACAATCCAAGTGGAAGTGGAAGCGAGCATTCAAATACACAGGCAGAACATTCAAAATGGAACTCTGACCCCAAAGAAAAACAAGATCCCCTCGGCAGAACACAGAAGAAGAAAAGGTCTGTAGGTCCTCAACACTTGGGGGCAGAAGAGAACGTCTGCAAAGCAGCAGCCGGGAGAATGTGCAGGAAACCTCGGAACAGGTCACCAGCCACTGTTCCACATATGCTGTGACCCTGAGGATCCGAGCCACCATTCTGGGCATGCTAAGACCCTACAATTCCGAGACACCGTTCTGTTCTGCCTATGCTATGACCTTGCGATTCTGAGCCACGGTTCTATGTATGCTATGACCCTGCGACTCTGAGCCACCATTCCACGCTATGACCCTGCGATTCTACTGAGACTTGTATCTCAGAGACATTTGCAAATATCACGGGGTGGGGGAGGTTCAAGACTATCTGCAGCATTGCCTCACACAACGACAAGGTTGGGAACTATCAGATAGGGCGAGCTCTGATGCAAACACAGTGGAACAGTGTACAAGAGAAGTTAAGCAAACCAGAGAGGGCACACACGGTGGCGTGGAAAGATTCACAACCATGAGCCAAGCAACTGACTTAAGAGTCCTATGCAAAGACTGCCAGACAGGATGTGTGGCGTGTGAAAAGTGTCTGGCACATATGGGAAGGGAGAAAGGGTGAGAGAACAACTCAGCAAAGAAACACACCTGAGACGTAGACGCATCAAAGCCTCCGCTGACGTTTCCATCGCAGACTTCACAGGAAAAGTGTCTTCCCCTATTCACAGCACTGGAAAGCCAGGAGAGAGGTGAGCAGCCCCCACCAGGATACCCAGGACCACACGGCACAGCCCTCTCACCACCATTTAACACGGTCAGGACTCAGCTGTCTCATCTCCAGACTAAAGGAGGCTGTCTCTTCAGAGTCCATACCATCTCAGACTCCACTGACTAGGACCACACTGGAAATACGACAGAGTCCCGCCCTTGGGCCAGAGTGGTAAGAAATAGATATCAGAAGTTATTTCCTCTAATCGTCTCTGGGTTAACATCTGGAAGCCTCCTACTAATTAGTCCAAGCTAAGGTTTCTTCACCACAATGACCTAGGCTGGAGGAATGGAGAGGCCAAGTTTGGTAATTACTGACAAGATAGACTGTGAATATCGCCTTTACCCATACTCAAAATGGACAGCAGAGACAGACTGAGCTGAGACAGAAGTCAGCCGAGGAACAAGGCCAGCGGGCGAGCACACAGCCCACCACTGTTGACAGCGAAACCTTGTGGTCCAAGTGAGAAATCCCAAGTGTAACAGCTCTGCTATTAGTTGGGGGTGGGGGGAGGGTCTCCAGAATATACAGTGACTTTTTAAAAAAAGATTTACTTACCAACCTGAGTGTTTCATAGCATCAAGTAGAAGTCTGACATACGGATCTACAAAGACAGTAAGTATGCTCATTAGAAAATGTAGCAGCAAGCCGGGCGTGGTGGTCCACGCCTTTAATCCCAGCACTCCTCGGGAGGCAGAGGCAGGGGGATTTCTGAGCTCGAGGCCAGCCTGGTTTACAAAGTGAGTTTCAGGACAGCCAGAGCTATACAGAGAAACCCTGTCTCAAAAAACAAAATAAATAAATAAATAAATAAAAGACAGTAAAATCTTTGATCAGTTGATTATTGAATTATGACCGATTCTGCTATAAAATAGTAACTATTTTGGAGGTCGAATACATTTAAATCTTACATTCCTAAATAAATCTGAGTTAGACAGGCAATCTGCAGATGCAGGGGATCAAGGCAGTCTTCCCGGACTGGAGATAAATTGTTCAGTGGGACCCAGTGTGCCTGCGTGACCCGCAGCAATAATAAACCTCTTAGATGTCACAGGCTTCTTAGAGACTATGATGAAGCTAAGAATTCTCCCTAGAAAAATGCACGTAGGTGCATAAACACGAGGGTTTTCAAAAGTTCCTATTCTAGCATTCTCCACTGTCCCTACTGCAGTGACTGAAGGTGAAAGAATCGCCCACCCCATCCCACCCCCACCCCAGGGAAGGGGTGCACAGCCAGAAGTAGAACTGCCTGAATGGAGCTCTTTCCAGCTCTCACCTGCACCGTAGAGCCTGAGCCGCTGCATAACTTACATAAGAAACTAGTGTGACCCAGAAGGGCAGACTCCCAGCCAGGCCTTCAGAAGCGCGAGTGGGGCGGAGGCCCACGCCCCCTCCCGCCCTCGCAGCCCCGGGGCTGCAGTGCAGCCCGGGATCAGTGGGGTCCCGGCCCTTCCTCGTCCCCGGGTCCTGTGCCACCCCAACCCCAGCCTCCAGGTCGCGGCTCCTACTCGTCTCCAGCGTCTTCTGGAGCATGAGCGGACAACTCTGGTCCCGGGTGAAGAGGCTGGAGAGGAAACCCTGCTGGAGCTTCCCGTGGGCCGGCGGCTCGGGCGAGCCCTGGCCAGAGTCCGGTCGCTGCAGCAGCGGCTCGCCGCCGCCCGGAGCTCCTGCCATGCGGCCCACAAGCGTCCTCCTGCCCGCTCGACCTGAGACAGCCGCTTCCGCCGCCAGCGCACGCTCCGCGGGCCAGCTCGGAGGATGAAGCCGCTTGCTGCTCGTGGGCGGGGCTTGGTGGGCGTGGTCGGTGGGCAGGGCGTGATGGGCGGTGCCTCCTGACCGTCGCTGCTGGCCACTAAATTCCCTTCCGCACCTCAACCGTCCTCTCACTCCCTCGCTGCTGTTTCTCTTATTCCTGCTACCCACTCAGGCCGAATTAAAGGCAGTGTTTTCAGAAAAGCTTGGAAACAACAAAGACTGGTTGGTCTCATCAAAATGTGGCTCGTCGGGACCCATTCGTCAATCTTCCTCTTGCCCAGAAATAACTCATTATAAGATACACACAAGGGAACTGGAGAGATGGCTCAGTGGATAAGAGCACTGACTGCTCTTCCTGAAGGTCCTGAGTTCAAATCCCAGCAACCACATCCTGGCTCACAACCATCTGTAAGCTGACTCTCTCTTCTGGAGTGTATGAAGACAGCTACCATGTATTTACATATAATAAATAAATCTTTAAAAAAAAAAAGATACACACCTCACTTCTACAGCATATACATATATACCTCAACTCACACTGTGACATCGTCTCGAAGGCTTTTTCCTCAGTTTGCATAATCAGTCCACATTAAGTTTATTTATTCCTCAGGGCATTACCAGCACACTTACTCAAAATTAATGTTGCCGGTTTAAGGCACTTTGTCCGTGTTAGTGCTCACCTGACAGACCTCCAACTTTTATGTAGTGTGTGTGTGTGTGTGTGTGTGTGTGTGTGTGAGTTTCTTTCCTCACTAAATTATTCGGCTCAGCTCACACTGCTAAACACCTGCTGCCAAGGGCCAGGCAGAGAAAACAAGGTCAAATGAGGAATTTTCTGAAGTTGAACCATGGCAACTTTACGTAGGGAAAATGTCCAAGAAAAATAGGCGTGCAATGCCTTTTGAACAGCACTTAGGGGTCATGGTGCTCGGTAAACAAGAGTTGAATGGGAAGCAGAAGGCATTCACTTGCTTGGAATATTATACAAATGTGAGCACCTGCACTTACAGACTAATAAAGCCATAAGCCAAAGGTTAGATTCTTCTTATCAAGGTCCACATACGTACATTATTACCAGTCCTCATGACAACCTTGCAAAATAGCAACAACCCTAATTTGCAGATAGAACTGAGCTCAGCAAAACTGACTTGCCCAGCTACAGAAGGCTGAAGGTGTAACTCAGCTGAGAGAGTGCTTGCCTGATATGCATGAAGTGCTGGGTTCTACACCCAGCACCCCACAAGCAGACAGTGGCAACCTGTGCCTGTAACAGCATCCCTGGGGAGGTAAAGACGGGAGGACCAGAGATTCAGTGTGATCCTAAGCTACACAGCAAGGTCAAGGCCAGACTGGGTAACACAAGACCACTTTCACATCAGACATGAAGATGCAGAGATGCAGGGCTTGGAGTTTGCCCAGCTGACTTCCTGTCTTGGTTTGGGGATGACAGTTAAGTGACTAAATGAATGTCAGAAGAGACTTTGGACTTTGGACTTTTACATTGTTGAGACTGCTACAGACTGAGGGGCAAGCTTTTGAAGTTGGACTAAATGTATTTTGCATTATGCTTTGGCTATATATGGCCCCATAGACTCATGTGTTTGAACAGGCCTATGGGGGCTAGGGAGTGGAATGTGATGCTTTGTATATGCTTGGCCCAGGGAGTGGCACTTTTAGATGGTGTGGCCCTGTTGGAGTAGGTGTGTTCCTGTGGGTGTGGGTTTTAATACCCTAATCCTAACTGCCTGGAAGCCAGTGGTCTGCTAGCAGCCTTCAGATGAAGATGTAGAACTCTCAGCTCCTCCTGCACCATGCCTGCCTGGATGCTGCCGTGTTCCTGCCTTGATAATAATGGACTGAACCTCTGAACCTGTAAGCCAGCCCCAATTAAATGTTGTCCTTTGTAAGAGTTGCCTTGGCCATGGTGTCTGTTCACAGCAGTAAGACCCTAAGACAACATCTAAAACAAATAAACAAAGGCACATTAGAACGAGGCTGAAGAGATGATTCACCAGCGGAAAGCAATCGCTCTTGCAGAGGACCTGGGTTCAGTTCCCAGCACCCACAGAGTAGCTTATATCCATAACTCCAGCTCCAGGGGAGCCAGTGGCCTCTTCTGACCTCTGGGTGTCTTAGGGTTTCACTGCTATGAAGAGACACCATGACCAAGGTAACTCTAACAAAGGAAAGTATTTAATTGGGGCTGGGCTGGCTTACAGGTTCAGAGATTCAGTCCACCTCATCATGAAGGGAAGCATGGCTGAGTGCCGGCAGACTTGGTGCTGGAGGAGCTGAGAGTTCTACATCTCCATCTGACCACAGCCAGGAGGGGGCTCTGGATCACACTGGCCAGACTTAAGTATATATATGAGACCTCAAAGTTCCATCTCCACAGTGACACATTTCCTCTAATAAGGCTACAGGTCCTCCAATAAGGCCACACCTCCTAACAGTGCCACTTCCCATGGGCCAAGCATGTTCAAAACACCGCACTCCATGGTAGCATGTGCCACCATACCCAGGTCTCAGCCTGCTTTCTTATACAACCCGGGACCACCTTCCCAGAGGTGGCTCCACCCCATTGTGGGGACCCGAAGCCTTAGATGTGACCTGCAGATCCAAGCTCAGGTACTCATGCTGACACCTCAGCACTCTGACCACTGGGTCATCTCCCTAGCTCCTAAACTTCCTAATGTCCTACAATCACCGTGCATTACTTTATAATCACCAAGATTAACTTTAAGGGGCTGAATGGGCTTTCAATGCTACATGCATAACTTCACACATAATTTTACCTGCAGGGGAAAGTACAAAGGCACTCTGTAAAAGTAAGTAAGAAAAACAGAGAAGAAAAAGTTTAAAAAAAAACATTTAAGTACTCTGAAATATGGGGAAGTAAAAATAGAAATGAGTTAAGGGTAAATACCACAGAGAACAAGGGGGCCAGGTGTGGAGTGCACAACTCGGTTCTCACAGAGGGAGAAGAATTAATTGCATAAAAAGAAGACATCACCAAAGCAGTCACTGTGGTTGTCTCTGTGCGGACAGGACCTGGGGGGTTGTGTTATTTTGTGCTTGTTTTCATTTTCTAAAGCAAAAATAACGTTTAAAATCAATCTCAGTAACAAACTAAATTGCATATAATTTTAAGCGTTTGGAGCATTTTAACATTTAATTCCGTTTTATAATTGACAAATAAAAATCGTATTTATGGCATACAGCAAATGAATTTACACTGCTGTCAAGCACACATATCCTTCTATTTTAGGTAGTGGGGAGTATGGTCTGATTTTTTTGATTCAGGACTTTTACTTTTTTTTTTTCCTTAATATTAACTGGCAGGCTAGAGAGATAGCTCAGTGGTTACAAGCACTTGCTGATTTTACAGAGGACACAGGTTCGATTCCCAGAACCATAATGTGACTCTCAACAGTCAAAAAGCCCATGGTCAGAGGACCTGACGCCCCCTTCTGGCACACGAGCACCGCACGCAAGCACTGTGTATTCCTACACATAACCTTTTTTAAAAAAAATTATTTATTATTATTTATACGAGTACATCGTAGACACAAACCAGAAGAGTGCATCAGACCCCATTATAGATGGCTGTGAGCCACCATGTGGTTGCTGGGAATTGAACTCAGGACCTCTGGAAGAGCAGTCAGTGCTCTTAACCGCTGAACCATCTCTCCAGCCCCCATAAAATATTCTTAAGAGGAAAAAGAAACTAGATATTGATCCAAGGGCGGCCCGCATGCTAGGCAAGCTCTCTACCACTGAGCTACCACTCCAGCCCTGTTCCGGATTTTTCCGATCAAGAGGACACACTGTGGTCCAGACCGCAGGGATAGCGAGACAGGCCACGCCCCTTGCGGTTGCTTCCTAAGGAGCATCTGATCCACTTATCCAGCGTCAACAACAATTCGGAGAAAGCATAGCATTTCCTTATTTCGCTAATAACTGCGAAGGTCCGGAGCGAAGCCCATCGCCCCGGCGCTGCGCAGGAAAAGTGCCACACGCTGTCCACCAAGCGGCCTGCCAGTACTCGCTTCCGGAAGGAGCCCCAGCACCGGAAGTAGGCAGGCGCGCGGAATTTTGGGAAGAGTTGACCTGGCGCTTTGGGTGTTACCAAGGCAACCGGAGGCGAGCCTGAAAGGCGGAGAACTTTGCATTTGTTGGTAGCTTCTCGCTGTCTCTGCCTCCTTTTTCAAACTAGAAATTGAGGATTTTTTTAAAGTTACAGACCAATGTGTTCTAATGTAGAGTATCCTTTTTTTCAACCGTGCAAAGTTAAAAAAAACATAGTTATCCAACTACCCATAGGCAGAGTAAATTTTTCACTTATTACCTATCATGGGTTTTTTTTTTCCCTTCTATAGTAACATTTTTGCATTGTCTAACTGATTTCGGGAAACTAATCTTGTTCCTTTCATATATGTATTTGAATGTTATAACTATAACTCTGATATTAAAATCTCCAAGACAAGGAGACATTAAGGCCCCAGTGTAAATCTGATTGCTGCGAGTTTGAATGCAACACATGAAGACATTTCTTTCAAAGAGGTTTGGCCGTAAAGGAAAAGAGATGTCAGTAGCCTGAGAAGAGTAACAAGCAAAAGAAAGAAATTGGAATTGTTCCAATTTATAGAAGCGAGGCTCTGACTCGTAAGTACAAGGGAAGAAAGAACTCACAGAAAGGTTTTAAAAAAATCATGCAAAAAAAAAAAAGAGGTAGCTAGTGAATGGGCTAGCCACCTCACTTCATCCCTACACAGGAAATGAGGTGCCATCAAGTCCGTAAACTAACTCACATTAGAAAGACCTTGGGAGAGAGGATGCCAAAGTGGAGTTGGCTGCTTAAGAATGAAAACCTGGGGACTGGAGAAATGGCGCTGTGGTTAAGAGCACTTGCTGCTCTCCCAGAGGACCCAAGTTAGATCCCAGCACCCATGTCAAGCAGCGTATAACCACCTGTATCACCTCTTCATAGGCCAGGTGAGGTGGCGATGGTCTTCCGTCCCAGCACTCAGGAGGCAGAGGCAAGTGAATCTCTATGAGTTTGAAGCCAGCGAGGTCTATACAGCAAGTTCTAAGCCAGCAAGGGCTACACAGTGAGACCCTGTCTCCAGATGGACCAGCAACAACAGGGTTGCAGGAAAGACATTCAGTAGCCAAGATCTCCATCTGCCCTTTGACAGGCCTAGGGCTGGGTTCCCAGCAGTCAGCTACCATCTATCACTCCAGGTCCAGGGGATGGCGCCTCCTTCCTCTGCCATCCACGGGCCTCAGTTATGAGCAAGGTACACAGATGTAGATGCAGGCAAAATACCCATACGTGTGAAATAAAATTTTGTTGGAATTTTCTGAGAAAATGCTCAGATGTAGGAGGAACTCAGAACCAAGTACTGAAGAGATTATGTTCCAGGCTGCTGCACACGTCCTTAACTCAAAGGACAATTTGTGAAAATTTGTGTGAAGTCAGAGCTGGGAGCAAGAACGGATGGTTGAGTGACTTTATATTGTGGATTTAAAATAAATAAATATGCCCATAAACATAAATAAGACTAAAAACAAATGTTTTAAAGCCAAGCATGGTGGTGAGCTCTCATGGTGGTGATCCTGGCCCTAAGGAGACAGAGGCAGGCAGCTCCCTCAGGTTACTGGCCAGTCAGCCTCATCTACGCTGGGACTGCCAGACAGTGAGAGACCTCTTCTCAACAATAAACACATGTACATGCCTCTGGCCAATGAACACACAACAATACACACACACATTCACACAACACACATACATCCACAAACACATACACAACACACATACATACATACATACATACATACATACATACACAATCACACACATTCACACAAACACATACACAACACACACACATACATACACAATCACACACATTCACACAAACACATACACAACACACACATACATACACAACACACATACATACACAAATACACATTCACACAACACAACATATATAGACAAACACATGCATACACAAACACATATAAGTACAACACACACATACATACACAAACACACACATAGACACAAACATTCTCACAACACACATACATACACAAACACATACACAACATACACACAAACACACACACACCACACTAAAATACTAAAATCACCAGAACATTTTGGGAAAGAGGTGAGTTTTGTGGGCCAAGGGAAAACTTATTCTTGTGTAGCCTGTTCAGTTGTGAAATTTCAAAAATCCCTAGGATTTAGTGAGGAAGGAGTATGGGAATAAAGGACCAGAATTTAGGGAAATGAGAGAAGATATCGAGATGGGGCAAGCTAAGCTGGGTCTTGATGATACATAGTAGTGCATCAGTGCATCACACAAATACTAGAAGATGAATTGACCAGGAATTAAGCGTGTAAGGCTTTTCTTTAAAGATGGGAAGCCTTAAAGGTGTGGTGGTGCACATCTTTAATCTCAGCACCCAGGTGGCAGAGGCAGGCAAATGTTTGTGATCTCTACAAAGCAAGTCCAGGACAGCCAGGGCTACACGGAGAAACCTTGTATCAAAAAAAACAAAAGGAGGAAGAGGAGGAGGAGGAGACATTTCTTATCCTGCCTTTAAATCCCTCTTGTTTTTCTTTTTTCTTTTTACAATACTCAGTCCTATAGTCTCATGGTGTTACATAATAGTAGGCTTTCTTCATCCCCCTTAGGAAATACCTCCTGATCCAAGAGAAGCCAGATTGAACCAGTCAGCTTGGAGAGGAATTTGAGCCAGAACAGCTGAGTTGAACCAGCAAGCCAGAGTTCAGAAAGAGCTAGACAGGATGAGCTTATTTGGCAGTAAGACTCCAAAAGAACAATTACATCAAGGAAATAAAAGTAACATTTACACTGACTTAAAGAAATATATCCAAACCCATTATTCCAGTCTATACATCCTAAAATGTATGCATTACCCAAACTTTAGGTGGATTAATGGATCTTAATCAATCTGTGTCCACGAATTTACATCAAGTGGATCTATATCCTTCAGGTGTGTGTGTGTGTGTGTGTGTGTGTGTGTGTGTGTGTGTGACCCAGAGGATGCCACTGCTTCAGAATGACTGTTGTTACATGTTTATCTTTCCTGCAAAATGTGTCGTTGTTTTACCCACATATCTTCATGTGGTAAGAAAATAACTTTTTCACTCTTAGAAACTGTGACACCAGGAAACAAGGAAACTATATATAATCAGTCAGACAGCAGGCAGCAGGTGTTTCTCAGGTCTGATTCAGTACACATCTTCCAGTTGCCATGGTAACATCTCTGACAAGAGGGACTTAGGGCGTACAGTCCATCACTGCAGGGAATTTCAATGGCAGGAGCTGAAGAGGGCAGGCGGCACAGCATCCCCTCAGCTCCCCCTCTCCTTTCATGCAGCCTAGGACCCAGTTCAGGAACTGGCCCCACCCACAATTAATGGATGTGATCTCATAATGTATATAATCCCACACACACAAGCATGCCTGTGCTGGTTTGAGTGAGAATGGCCCCCATAGGCTCATATATTTGAATATATGGTCCCCAATTCGTGGAGTTGTCATGAAGGATTAGGAGGTGTGGCTTGTTGGAGAAGGTGTGTCACTTAGAGTGGGTTTTGAGGTTTCAAAAGTCCATGCCATCCCTAGTAAATGCTCTACCCTCCTCCCTCTCTCTCTCCCTCCCTCTCCCTCCCCCTCCCCCTCCCCCTCCCTCCC
>NC_034598.1:50195163-50200765 GCF_900095145.1 Mus pahari | reverse complement strand
TCCCCCTCCCCCTCCCTCTCCCTCTCCCTTCCCCCCCATGCTTGGTGCTTGTGAATAAGGCTATGAGTTCTCAGTTACTGTTGTCATGCTCCCTGCCATGATGGTCATGGACGCTAAGGTCCCATAAACTCCCATACATTGCCTTGGTCATGGTGTCTCTTCACCACAACAGAAGAGTAACTAAGAAAATCCCCAAAGCCCCACCTCAGAAGATTCTAGATTCTTCCAAGTTGACAATACCACTGACCGTCACAACGCATATCAAACCTCAAGCGTTGAGGCTATTGAGGGAACCTGCTGAGCATGTGGGGTCACCTTCACTATGCTCTGAACGACCCCGAGACCTCCAGGCAGAAGGCCTAACTGTGGGACCAGCCCCAAGGGCAATTCACCCATATCTTCCTCTCCCACCTCCTAAAGTTCACCCTGGCTCTTAAGAAGGCCTCCAGGGCCAGTGTCTTAGTCAATGCTCTACTTCTGTGAATAAACACAATGACCACGGCAACTCGTATAAAGGAAAATTTCCATTGGGGCTGGTTTACAGTTTCAGGGTTTAGCCCGCCATCATCATGGCAGGAAGGCAGAGACACTGGGCCTGGCTAGAGCATTTGAAACCCCAAAGCCAATGACACATTTCTTCGAACAAGGCCATACTTCCTCCAATAAAGCCACACCTACTCCAACAAGGTCACACCCCCTAATCCCTATCAAGTAGTGCCACTTCGTAGTGACCAAGTATTCAAATATACGAGCCTATGGAGGGCCACTCCTACTCAAAACACCACAGTCCTCTCTCTGGCCCCCATAGGCTTGTCACCATATCATTATACAAAAATACGTTCAGTCCAACTTCAAAAGTCCCCATAGTATATCACACCCTCTACACTGTTTAAAAGTTCAAACTTTAGTCCCTTTAGAGACTCATGGCAATCGCTTAACTGTAATCCCCTGTAAAGTCAAAATGAAAAAGCAGATCACTTACTTCTAGCCTACAGAGGGCAGGCATCATCATTCCAACCATAGGGAAGAGAGAACAGGAAATGCCGGGCTGTGCCGGGCTGCAAACCAGGGGGACTAACTATAAACTCTGCGTCTCCACGTCTGAGGTCACGGCTATCTCCAGATCTCCCACTCCTTTCATCTCTGTTGACTGTAGCACACTTCTTTCTCCTGGGCTGGTTCCTCTCCCTGTTAGCAGCTTTCCTTGGCAGGCATCCCACGGCTCTGGCATCACCAACATCTTTGCATCTCCAGCGAAATCCAGGCTTCCCTTTCATACACTGGCCTCTCTGGGCCTCCATACAGGGCCCACACACGCGCCTGGCCTCACCAGCCATCCTTGGTTGCAGAGGGAGACTTTATAACCCCTCTCTTGTATCCTTGACTCTGAAGGCAGAACCGCGTGGCTGAAGCCGCCAGGTTCTTCTGCTTACTACGGCTGGAACATGCCCCGCTCCTGCAGATACATTTCCACCATCTTTCTTTTCTCAATGGTTTCCTTCACTGCCTAAGCTTGGCTGTCCTGGAACTTGCTGTGTAGCCCAGGCAGGCAGTTAGCTTAGAAATCCACCCGCCTCTGCCTCCAGAGTGTTGGGAGTAAAGGCGTGCGCCTCAACAACTGGGCTAAGAGTCTTCTTTAATTCCTTTTCACAAATTGGAAGCTTAGCTGGGCGGAGTCTTACCCTGAGGTTACCAGTCCATTCCATTCAGCATCCAGCTTTTCTTTAAACCTTCTATTGTCTTGAACACTGCACTTAGCTCACCTCACGTCCTGGTGCCTCCTTTCCCCCTCAAACTACACATTTTATATTTTTTCCTTGCTCAGTTTGCTCCTTTTCACTATAGATCGGCACAAAACTGGGTACCAACTACCACTCTGTTTTGAAATCTCCTCTGCCAACCCCATTAATCCAAAACCCTTCAACTTTTTGAACAAAAGCAAAAAGCAGACACATTGTTCGCCAAAATATCACAAGACGGATCTCTAAGACACTAATATTCTTCTCTGAATTCTCTTGAGCTGGACGTTGTAATCTCAGAACCACTGTCTTCCTGCTCCTGCCGGAATGGCCCAGTACACCCCCACTTAAAGCATCCAACTGTCTTCCTGATCCAAAGTCCCAAAGTCCATATTTCACCAACAAGAAACATAGTCAGACCTGTCTCAATCAGAGGAAAGAAGGGAGACCTGGGAAGGGGAAAATAAGGAGGAAAAGGATGAACGTGGTAGGGTTTAGTAAAACATGTAATATGAGAGGAGGTGGAAATATGAGGCATGGGAAGATTTAAGCGTAGATAAAGGTGAAGAGGATAGGAAAAACTGGGGCAAGAGAGGAGGGTTACCCAGAACTGAGGATATACAAAAAGCCATAGAGGAACCAACAGTTCTATGGGAGCAAGAGAGACAGCTCAGCCACGGTAAACCTGATTGCTACCAGGCATGGCGGCCTGAGTTCAATCCCTAAGACCCAGTCCCACATGCTATCCTCACACATTCAACAGCACACATTTCTACGCAGACACACATAGTCACACACTCACAGACACACAGACACACAGACACACACAGTCACACACAGACACAGAGACACACACAGTCATACACACACAGACACAGACGACACACACAGTCACACACAGACACATACACACACAGGCACACAGAAAAGAAACCTATTACTTTATATATCACCCAGGGGCAAAGTAAATATTTTTGAGACAGATTCTCACTATGTAGCCCTGGTTGTCCTAGAACCTGTCACATAGACCAGACTAACCTTGAACTCACAGACATCTGCTCACCGCTGCCTCCTAAATACCAGGATTAAAAGCAAGTGCTACCTCGCCCTCGTCGGGTTTTCTTTTTCTTTTTAACGTGGCTATAAGAACTACCTAAGCACCTGGCACATTCCTCTCAAAGAAGCAATAGGAAGCCCTCACAAGATGATCTCTAGAAGTGTCATGGACAACTTTTATAAAGCTAATCTACTAAGAATAATTATATGGCTTTTGTTTCCTTTCTGTGCACACTCATGTACAAAAAAATCATTATCTACTCTGAGTGCTTTTAATTTTTCAGAGAGACCCTCAAATCAGTAGGTATCAGTAGTTATCTGATGAAGACCAGCTGTCACACTCCACCGTGTGGCCTTATTCCAGGAGCCTGGCAGTCACAGAACCATCGGAAACGTCTAGAAGTCTAGGAAATCCGTCTCATTAAAATTGAATGAGTCCAGTGTAGCCAGGCTAAGTGTTCTCCTGGGGAGTGTGACAGCCATGGTGAGATAACAAAGCATTAATTAGGTCGTCTCCGTTCCTTCTTGTCTCTGAGAACAGCTTTCCATTTTAGCACCAACAAAGGTTTGTGCTCCAGTCCGCAGTCTGGGCTTCCGTGGTCTTACAACACTCTCCCATTGGCTCCAGTCCACGGACTGCGCTCTCCTGGACTTACAAATTCTCTCTAAGTGTATTCAAAGCTGTGTGTGTGAGTGTGTGTATGAAATGTTCTCACTCATTTATTTTTGTGTCCTGGGATATGAAGTACTTGAACTGTACACTTGAATAGCGTACAGTGTAATAATTCAACATATGGATGCAGCGTGAGAGGATATCGCATCAGCGTAGACGGCGCTTCCCTCTCCTTAGCGGTTCTTTGGTTTGAAACCTTCAAGCTGCTGTTTTCCATTTATTCACAAAACATAGGAGATTATTTGGGACCCTGTGTGCCGCAGACAACCAGAACCTGTTCATTCAAGCATCCTTGGTCCTGGTACCCATTATCCGGTCCCCTTCTGTGTCCTCTCTCCTGGTATGTAAATTCTAGAGGAACAGGCAAGGTTTCCATCAGGTCCGCGGGGGCCGGGGGGGGGGGGGGTGGGGAGAACCGGGGGGCGGGACGGTTGCTTAGCTAAGTTGAGCAATAGTCAACCCTCTGTATTTCTACTGCTGCGGCAGTAGTTGGCGTCAACAGTTAAGTCGCCGAGTTCCACAGACTCAGCAACTTAAATCAGCTTCTGCTTCTGTAGGCCTCACCAGGCTGGAGTTAGGGCGTGGGAGAGCGATGCTGGCCGTCCTGAAGGCTCTAGAGGAGAACCGGTTCCTTGCCCTTGCTCTCTCAGGTGGTTGGCCAGACTCGCGTCCTTGAAGGATCCCTGTTCCTTGATGATGTCATCAGTTGTTCCGAGGAGCTAAGGAGGCCCATTATCCTTCCTCAAAATCGGTGTTTAAGCGGGTCAGAGGGATGGCTCCCCAGTCAAGAGGGTCAGAGAGATGGTTCCACTGTCTCTGGCTGCACCGAGCACTGGCTGCACCGGGTGTGATGGCTCACACACATGCAAAGTTAGCTTGGTCTACAGCTCTACATAGAGAGTTCCAGGACAGCCAGAGCTATAGAGACTGTCTTATTAATAAATAAATAAATAAATAAATAATATTTTTTAGAGCTATATAATTAAATCTTAAAGTTAAAATAAATAAATAAAGTATATACAAATTTTAAAAATTAGAGTTCAAGGCCCACTCAAGCTTGGAGTCTCTTCTCTACAGTCTTACGTCCTCCACTCATCTTTTTCCAGCCTCCCGCGATAACCCAGGCCTCTCTGGATGATCCAGGATAATCTCCCTATTTTCAAGTTCACAATCTTAATTCCTTCGCAAAGCCTTTTTTACCAGGTGATTTAACATAGTCTCAGATCCTCAGGGTTAAAATGTGGATGGACCCCTCTGGGTCTGCAGTTCTGTCTTTCACCCTTCCTACTGTCTGTCTGCTCTATTCCAAGGCAGGGAAGGAGAGGCTGGTGGTTAGCTCTCATGCAGAGTGGCCATCAACAAAACTATTAACCACATGCTTATTCCCAACAGCCGTCCCAACCTTTGTGCCTCTGGTTATTGAGTATCTGCCAGCCCCCTACAGAGTCCCCAGGCCTGAGCCCTGGGGGTACCCCTCCTTCTGCTCCTCAGGACAGGCAATGATTTCAATCTCTAAAAGTAACAGTGGGTCCAGCAAGACAGAATTAAAGGCTTCTGCCACCAGACCCGATAACTAATGCTTCTGTATCCCAGCACCTATGTAACGAGCCGGGCATTCTGTAACTCCACCCACAAGAGATCTAATGCCCCTTCTAGCCTCTGGGAACACACAATCATGCACCCCTGTACACTTGTGCACACGCAAGCACACAGATACACACACTCACATACAAGCATGCACACACACACAAGCATGCATGCTTACAAAGAAATAAATAAAAATAAGTCTTTGGGGCCGGTGAGATGGCTCAGTGGTTAAGAGCACTGACTGCTCTTCCGGAGGTCATGAGTTCAAATCCCAGCAACTACATGGTAGCTCACAACCATCCTTAATGAGAAAAAACAAAAAACTATGGGCCGGAGCAAGCAGGGCCGGAGCGAGTGAGGCCAGAGCAAAAGGGAAAGAAGGGGCGGGGGAAGGAAAAAATTTTTTTAAAATGTTTTTTAAAAAATAAGTCTTTAACAATAAACTACCTCACTCAATCATCCTTATCTTCTTGGCTTGTTTTCTTAGTACCCAAATCATCCCTCAGAAAACTGTTTCTTGTTCCCCTGAAGTGGAAATCTCTGGTTT
>NC_034598.1:50188382-50195134 GCF_900095145.1 Mus pahari | reverse complement strand
TCTGTAGACCAGGCTGGCCTCGAACTCAGAAAACCGCCTGCCTCTGCCTCCCGAGTGCTGGGATTAAAGGCGTGCGCCACCACGCCCGGCTTGGTTTCTTTAACAACTCAGTTGTGTCGCTTGATGTTTTTCTGGAGGCTGTCTTGTGAGAGGGCATGGGATGTTTTGCTGAAAACAGACTCTAGAGAGGGCACTTGATGTTTAGAACGAATATAAATGGATCCCCACAAACAGTGAGAGGATGCTCTTGCACTGTGATGCCTTGCAACACTTAACTGGTCTTCACTGGTCTTTGCTGGTCTTCATTGGTCTTCACTTCATACAGAGAAATGCCCCAAAGAACTTCTGGTATTCCAGCTGATTCTGGCTGCTTCCACTAACACGTGCCGATTTGCTCAGCCTTGCTGATTCTGATGGATCCAGCTGCCACTGCTGATTCTTGTTGGGTGTTTGTTGCTGAACTGGACTGCTGGTATCCTGACCACGAAGAGTGGAATTGCCCCAAGGAATTCCTTCTAAACAGGTCCACAGGCCTCTTCTCCTATGTGCCTTCTTTCTTCCCTACCTCTGGTTGGTCAGCTAGAAGGGAGGTTGAAGTATTTAAGAACCCTAAACAAAGTAGGTTTTGAAAACAAATCTAAACCTATGGGATGGTTTGTGTATGCTCAGTCAAGGGAGAGGCACTATTAGAAGTAGAGTAGGCGTGGCCTTGTTGGAGTGGGTGTGGCCTTCTTGGAGTAGGCGTGTCACTGTGGGTGTGGGCTTAAGACCCTCATCCTAGCTGCCTGGAAGCCAGTCTTCTCCTCAAAGCCTTCAGATAAACATATAGAACTCTCAGCAGCTCTGCCTGGATGCTGCCATGTTCCTGCCTTGATGATAATGGAATGAACCTCTGAACCTGTAAGCCAGCCCCAATTAAATGTTGTCCTTGGTCATGGTGTCTGTTCACAGTGGTAGAACCACCCTAAGACAGCCTACATTCCCCAATCTTTCCTGGCACCTCCTCAAGAAATTCTTCATGGGACAAGAGTAGTTCTAGTTTTAGTCTTGGATTTTGAGACATGGTTTTATTAAGAAATATAGACTGACCTTGAACTCACAGCAATCCTCCTGCCTCATCCTCTCCATTCTAGAATTACAGGTGTGTGCCACCACACCCAGCGAAGGTTCTAATTTTACCCTTTGTAGCAGTTTGGAAAACCTAATAACTGCTATAAAATAATTGTATACTTCATAATATATTGTCCCTCCTTAAGCTACTTCCTAAAGCTTTCTCTGTAGTGAGTTATTCTCTAGTGTGCTCTAGGCAGCCATATGTATCAGAGAGGAAGCAAAGGGAAAAATGAGATCCTTCTACCGTAACAGGCTTAAAGGACTTGAGATGGATTCAAAATTAATACACAGGAATAAAATAAGAGCTGAAAGAATTCAGGAGATTAAAGAGACAGACAGACAGACAGACTGGGTAGAGGGTTTGGGGAGGCCTAGAGGACATAGGTTCAATTCCCAGCACCCACATGATAGCTCACAACCATTCATAACATTTCCCTAGTTCCAGAAACCTGACAGCTTCCTTTGGCTTCTGCAGGCAACGGGCACACACGTGATTCACAGACATTCATGCAGGCAAAACACCCATATCTGTGTCTATAAAATAAATCTTTTTAAAAACTTAATTAAAAGTCTCAAAAGGTGGGGGTGAGGGTGGGGTTGGAGAAACAGTTCATTTGATAAACTGCTTCTGTTCAAGCCTGGGGCCCTTTGTCCAGACCCCTGGCTACCGGGGTAGGATTAATAATTCTAGTGCTGGAGAAGTGGAGACAGGAAGAGTCTGTGAGCTTCCTAGCCAGCCAATCTAGCTAAAACAACTTACGTTCACTGAGAGACTCCGCCTCAAACAGTAAGGGCGATCAGCCAATCCCCACCTCAGGCCTCTGGGTATACAGACACCTACACACGTACACGCGCACACATGAAGTGTGAAAGAACCAGGTAAGGTTGAATGAAGGACTAGCTGGACGAAGAGGAAGGGAATTCTCTGAGAATGTGGGAAATGTATGCCGGAGTGTCTACCATCTGGCTTGGTGTACGCAAATGGACACCCCGACTGCCGAAAATCCCGATTCTAACGGTCCTGAATACCTGGCTGTCCGGTTAGTAACGGGCACAAAAGGGATCTGGCAAAGGGGGGAAGACCCAGAGCGAGTGGGAACATCAGCCACCGCAGTGTAGCGCGAGCCGGTTGGTGAAGGATGCTGGGATCCGGCCAGTGGCAGCGCCAGCTGTGATGGCTGAAGGCGGCGCTGCAGCTGGAACACACCCCTTTCTCTAAAAGCGAGCACTGAATGTGCAAGCAGGAGATGCAGGAAGCACAAAGGTAATTTTTTAAAAAGACACTTTGATACAATGTAGACCTCACAGTTTAACACCCCACCCCACCCCCACTTATCCCGCAGAGCACGCCCAGGGCTCGCTATTGCTCCTCCCGTCCTCTCCTGGATCCTGAGTCCACTGACACCAACCCCTTGCCCATCAGAGTTCACTCTCAGCTCCCTGCTCACGAAGCACACCTCCACACTCCTCTACACTCTCTGGGGTCCTTTCACTCAGTGAAGCTAAGCCCTGATCCCCACCCATATCCACATGCCTGCCTGACACGCGTTCACAGGGCGCACTCCACCCTGCCCCCTCTCCACTCTGCCCCTCTAACATCCCAGCCAGAACCCTGGGCGACAATGAGTCCAGATTCTTCACCCATCCATATTCTCAGAAGCCCTCAAGGGCTTCTTTCCTCCGCGTCTCTATTTTACTAGTAGGCTTGGGACTCGATCCCCGTTGGCTGAGAGTCTGTAGAAGTCTGCTGAGAATGTATCTGTTCTCCTTGCTATCGAAATTATTATTCTTTAAATATAAATCTGGGTTGATAAGGTAGCTCAGTTGGAAGGATACTTGTCTACCATGCATAAAGACCCCAGTTGAAGCCGGGCCTGGTGGCGCAGGCCTTTAATCCCAGCACTCGGGAGGCAGAGGCAGGCGGATTTCTGAGTTCGAGGCCAGCCTGGTCTACCAAGTGAGTTCCAGAACAGCCAGAGCTACACAGAGAAACCCTGTCTCGAAAAACCAAAAAAAAAAAAAAAAACAGTTGGATGGCCAGCACCACATAAACCAGGGATGTTGGTAACACACGTGGGTTGCAGGTGCTCAGGAGGTAGAGGCAGGAAGTTCACACGTTCAAGGCCACCCTTGACTACACAGGTGGGAGGCCAACATGGATGACGTAATGAGTTCCTGGTTTGACTGGATCTTGTTTCCAATTTGGTTTTGCCGTGTTTGGCGTCAGAGCCGGGGTCTTGCAAGAAGCTCAACAGCGGCTCTGTTACTGAGCTGCCTTCCAAGCCCCCAAGATAAAGATTTTCTTTTCAAGGAGAGTATGCAATATATTTGCATCCTGCTCCACTCCACATTGGATTTGCATATCTTAACTCTCCCAGCAGGGAGATTCTGAGGATGCCATATCTGCGATGACACTGCCTGGTTCAGCTTTGAACTCCATCCACTTAATGGAAAATTAAGGGATTTGCAAACGCTGTTCCTCATCTGTGTCTGTGAGTGTAAGAGCAAGGGATTCCCAGCATGTCTTACTAGCAGTTGCCACGAGGGGGAGACAGACAGGTCCTGTTTGTGTAAAGGCTCTTGTGGCCACCAGGTGGACCCAAATACCAGTCTAAAGAGGGCAAGGGCTCAGTTCTGGTTCTAGACACTTCAACACCTGTTTTCTTTTATTCTCTCCTCCGGGTAACTCGACGCCTCTCCCACAGGTGATCAAATGCCTGTAAGTTTCAACTTTGCTCGGGAAGAATAAATGTGGGAAGGGGAAGGGGCAGCATTAAGAACTGTTCAACAACAGGAGAAAGTAAATAAAGGGGCCAGAAATTAGTGTGGGCTAGGGATTTCACAGACCTGGAAAAATCCCTGGACGTTCATGGTGTTTTTATCTTCTTTGTTTGTTTGTTTGTTTGTTTTTGAGACAGGGTTTCTCTGTGTAGCCCTGGCTGGCCTGGAACTCACTCTGTAGACTAGGCTAGCCTCGAGCTCAGAAATCTGCCTGCCTCTGCCTCCTAAATGCTGGGATGCTGGGATTAAAGGCTTGCGCCATTACTGCCTGGCTAGTCGGTTGTTTTTGAGAGACGGGATTTCTCTGTATAGCCCTGGCTTTCCTAGGGTCTGGAACTTAAGGAGATCTGCCTGGCTCTGAGTACTGCGATAAAAAGGCATGAGCCACTGCCGCCTGGTGTTTTAATTTTTTGTTTGTTTGGTTTTTGTTTTTTGTTTTTTCGAGACAGGGTTTCTCTGTGTAGCCTTGGCTGTCCTGGAACTCACTCTGTAGACCAGGCTGGCCTCGAACTCAGAAATCCGCCTGCCTCTACCTCCCGAGTGCTGGGATTAAAGGCGTGTGCCACCATGCCGGGCTTTAATTTTTTTTAATGTGTATTTTTTTAAAGATTTATTTATTATTATATGTAAGTACCCTGTAGTTGTCTTTAGACACACCAGAAGAGGGTATCAGATCTCATCATGGGTGGTTGTTGGGATTTGAACTCAGGTCCTTTGGAAGAGCAGTCAGTGCTCTTACCCGCTGAGCCATCTCTCCAGCCCCTAATTGTTTTTTAAGAGAACAACTACAAATACCTGAGAACAGCCAGGTGTAGTGGTGCTCACCTGTAATCCCAGCCCTGGGGATGCAGAGGAAACAGGAGCTAGAATTCAAGGCCAGTCTGAGCGACATAGCAGCAAGGAGGGAGGACCACGATTTGCCTGTTCCTTTTCTTCTTTATATACTGACTCTGTTTCTCTTCGGACAGAGAGCTCTTTACACAGGGGCTGATTATAGGGGGAAAATGTTAAGTGTTAAGTGACAGGATATGGCTTCATTAGTAGAGTACTTTTCTAGTATGCCCAGCATAACATAAAACCGCAAATACTCTAGTACATCTATCTGTAGCTCCCACATTTGGGAGGTAGATTGAGAAAGTTGGAATATTCAAGGTTGGGCTGGAGAGCGGGCTCCGTAGTTAACAGCACATACCACTCCTCCTGAGAACCCTAATTTAGTCCCTAGAATCTAGGCTCACAACCATGTGTCAGTTCAGCTCCAGGAGATCTGGTGCCCTCTTCTGGCTCCCTTGGGTACCGCATTCATATGTGTGTGCACATACACACACAAATAAACATACTTACACATAATAGAAATCAAATCTTTTTTAAAAGGAAGGAAGGAAGGAAGGAAGGAAGGAAGGAAGGAAGGAAGGAAGAAACGAAGAAACGAAGAAAGGAAGGAAAGAAAGACTGAGGCCAAACTAGGCTATAGGAAACCCTGTCTTAAAAACTTTTTTAAAGGGCCACAAAATGTATATGTAGGACATTCCCTAACTTCTCCTCCCCATATCACCCTGTCACAGCACGTCGCTTGTAAGTGGCCTTCATGGTGATTTGGGCAAGTGTTTACATCTTTGCTTGGTTTGTCTGGTTTATCGATTATTGTTGTCCTTAGCTAAAGGCTCAGTGCATGACTCTACTCACCACTCTCAGCTCTAAACAATACGCATACTTAGAAGATAGTTACGGAATGGCTGAATGAGCAAAGAGAAAGTCTAATGCCGCTCAGGTACCCCACACACGAGAGGAAGAACAGAATTCTGCGTGGCCTCTATGTCGAGCATCCACACGTGAGCCAATTAAGACTGCTCCCGCTTTGGTTTTGGTTTTGTTTTTGTTTTCAATAGAGTCCAATGCTAATCACTGCTCATTTACCTGTGTTCTCCAAGAAGGACCACTTATGCCAATTACTGACATTAAAACATAGAAACGAAAATTTTCCACTGCTGAGATAGCAATCTGTTTAAATATGTCCTAATTGCATCCTCTTGTTAGAAAGCCTTCCTGATAAATCTTTATGAAATCTAAACCCTCCCCTAATACAATGTAATCACGGTAATGCCACTGTGTCCCAGAGCGTGCAAGGCTGGAGAGCCCCAGCTTAGCCACTTACACCTATGTGACCTGGAACAAGATGACGTGCATTTGAGCCTCCACTGTCTGCCCTATTGTCATCTGCCTCTAAAGGGGTGTGCCAAGTACGTACTGGGTCCTAGATGGTACAGCTGTCCTCCTGAAAGACATGTGAGGTTAGCCAGGTAACACTGTACTTAAAAAATGAGAAAGACAACAACCACGTGGTGGCTCACAAACATCTGGGATGGGATCAGACGCCCTCTTTTGGTGTTTCTGAAGACAGCTGCTTTGTGTTCAATTGGTGTCATCAGGGTATATGTGCCCTCCCTGCCCCGGTTTGTGTGCAACGGGTGTCGCCGGGATGTATGCGCCCTCCCTGCCTCGGCTGCTCCTGTTTACACAGAGCACCACTGCTCTTGCTGGGCCCACACAGTCTGTTTACAGTCTTCACAACAGAGCATATTGTTCAATGTGCCAGGTGCTCGGGGACCAGGAATAGTGACATGTTCTGGACCCTGAGGTGTTCTTAATCCTACCACACATCAGGAGGTACAAGTAAAGGCTGACAGTACCCCATAGACATAAATGGCAAAAAAAAATTATTTATTTTGATTTGGGGTGTGTGTATGTTGTCATTGAGACAGGATCCCATATAGCCCACCCTAGCCTTGAATTCACTATGTAGTAGAACTTCTTATTTGATTTTTAAACTTTTTTTTTTTTTTTTTTTTTTTTTTTTT
>NC_034598.1:50184688-50187953 GCF_900095145.1 Mus pahari | reverse complement strand
TCTTCTTCTTCTTCTTCTTCTTCTTCTTCTTCTTCTTCTTCTTCTTCTTCTTCTTCCTCTCCCCCCCCCCAAGTGCTAGGGTTGCAGTAAGATGCCAGTGTTTCTGTTTTATTCGAACTGCGGGCAATAACCAAAGCTTCACCCATGCCCTACTGACTGAGCTACATTTCCAGCCCCAACGCATTTCATTAATATCCAGAAAGCTTTTTATAAATCAGGAAATTTAATTCAGAAAACACAAGCTACCCCATAGGAAAATGAATGATAAAAGCAGAAAAAGAAGCATAAAATGCCAATAGCCTATGACAATATCCTCAGGCTTACTCAGAAAGACAAATCAAGACAAGGAGACACCATTCTTATCTCTCAGTGTAACAAAAATCAAAATCAGCAATGCCCGGTGTTGGTGGAGTGTGGAGAATCAACCGCCCTTGACGCTACTATCAAGGGTCATCTGAGCAATTGGCAGCATAGAAACATAAATGCAAAACTGAGCTCAGCTGGCAGCGTGTGTCCCAGCATGCACAAAGTCTTGGGTTCGAGACCCAGTGGTGCAGACACTGGGTGTGGTGGGGCAGGCTTAGAATACCAGAACTCGGGGGTTGCAATAGGATGACCAGGGCCTCAACATCAGCTTCAGCTACAGCTACATGGTTTAAAGTCAGCCCAGCCTGCATAAAACCCTGCCTGACAAGAAAGGAAGAAAAAAAAAAAAATCAAGAACCAGGAAGGCAGCTCAGTTCATAAAGACACCTGAGCTCAATCCTGGGCACTCATGTGGAGAAGGAAAAAACCAACTGTTACAAGTTTCCATGACACCCACAGACCAACAAAAGTACTGAGGAAAAATTCAAATACAGAGTTCAACTTTCTCATGCCTACCTCTACCAGCCAATGTTGTCTAATTTCATGAGTAAGAAGCCAGGCCTGCTGCTTTGTGATCCCTGGCTCAAGCCTGCCATTCAAACCTCCCTAGGGGGCTTAGAGAGACCCTGTCTCTATTTTTTATTTTAAAGATTTATTTATTTATTTATTATATATAAATACACTGCAGCTATCTTCAGACACACCAGAAGAGGGCATCAGATCTCATTACAGATGGTTTTGAGCCACCACGTAGTTGCTGGGATTTGAACTCAGGACCTCTGGAAGAGCAGTCAAGTATTCCTACCCGCTGAGCCATCTCTCCAGCCCCCTATTTTTTTAAAAAGTAGTAAGAGGGCTAGGGGTAGACAGTCTACTGCTGAGCATCTGCGAGGCCACAGGTTCAATCCCTGGCATGGGTGGGAAAGGGGGAAGAGAATAAAGACACCTCTGTGGAAGAGTGCTTGTCTGACTTGTGAAGACCTAGGCTAGATCCTCAGCACTACACATACACACATGCCACACACCACACACATACATCATATACCACACACACGCATCACACATACACAAGCACACACACCACACACAACATAAACACACATACATACAACACAGACACAAACACACACATGCACACAAACACACATACAACATAAACACCACACACAAACACACATATCACATACATACAACACAGACACAAACACACACACAACATAAACACCACACACAAACATATCACACACATACAACACAGATACAAACACACATGCACACATACAAAAGAGAGACAAACATACATGCCCAACAGACAACATAAACACTACATACATACCACATACAACACAACACAGACACAAACACACACAGCACACACCCCACGCACAACATAAACACGTACACATACAACACAGATACAAACACACACATGCACACAAACACACATACAACATAAACATCACACACATACAACACAGACACAAACACACATACACACACCACATACACANACACACAGACACAAACATACACAACCAACACACAACATAAACACTACATACACACCACACACACACACAACACAGACACAAACACACACATGCACCCAAACATACATACAATATAAATACCACACACACCACATATACACACAACACAGACACAAACATGCACACCCAACACACAACAGACACCACATACACACCACACACACAACACAGACACAAACACACCACACACAACATAAACACACACACATACGACATAGACACAAACACACACATGCACAGAAACACACATACAATATAAACACCACACACACACAACACAGACACCAACACACACACCACACATACAACATAAACATCACACACACACACACAAAATAAAAGGAAAGAGATATCTGTAAAACATATAACACCCATTAAGGAAAAAACAAACATTGTCTGTTTCTAACAGTTGCCTTGATCTTTTTTTGTTTTATTGTCTTCCTGTGATTCCCTGATCACACCCCCATCCCTGCCCCTCCCCACCACCCCGCTGAGGACTGAACCTGGACCCTTGGTCTTCTAGCTAGACAAGTGCTCTACCGCTGAGCTAAATCCCCAACCCCAATTCATCCCAACAGGAAAAACATGGATAACAGTGACTCTCCTAAGACTCTCCTAAGACAATGCCTCCCCCAAATGGGTAAAAATGCTAATTTAACTAATTAATCGCCAGAGAAATAGAAACAAAAATCAAGGAAGTGCTTCACACCAAATTTAAGAAGAGTAAAAGGTTTGACAGTGCCTTGAGTTGATGGGAGTAACATGGGTGTCTTAGGGTTTTACTGCTATGGACAGACACCATGACCAAGGCAAGTCTTATAAAAGACAACATTTAATTGGGGCTGGCTTAGAAACTCAGAGATTCAGACCATTATCATCAAGGTGGGAGCACGGCAGCATCCAGGCAGGCATGGTGCAGGAGGAGCTGAGAGTTCTACATCTTCATCTGAAAGCCACTAGGAGAAGACTGACTTCCAGGCAGCTAGGATATGAGTCTTAAAGCCCATGCCCATAGTGACACACTTCCTCCAACAAGGCCACACCTCCTAATAGTGCCACTCCCTTGGGCCAAGCATATACAAACTATTACAGTGGGTAAGGGTGCTGATGTGCACAAACCACTTTGAAGAATAATTCTAGAACCATGGAAGACATCCATATTCTGTGGACCAGCAACTTGGCTCCAGTTGGAAGATCCAAAGAGATCTTCATGTACATAAAGAGCCGTTTGAAGAATGTTCCCAGTCTTTGCAACAGGGGGAAACTGACCCAACTTTGGTGTGCACTAACCAGAAATGGATACTTTAGTTTGTGGAGCGCCGCCTCACATAGCCGGCCTCACATAGCCG